>NC_053028.1:16956268-17095973 GCF_003073215.2 Triticum urartu
GTAAGAGAGTTTTATTCCAAATGGATAGGGTTACAATCGAGAAGGCACCAACTCCTCAATACATGGTGGAACACTACAAAGCCATACAGCAGTTGTACTTTCTGTACGGCTATAGAATACCAACCGATGTGCTACCCTATTCTGCTCATGCCTAATTTTTATCGGAATAAACTCTCGAACACCCATGTGATACCGAATCTCAGCTACTAAATGTCCATAGGCCGACCTGGATAAGCTTTCTCCAGTCATTGCCCCAAGCGCCACTGAAGAATCGGACTGCACTATGATCGGACTAGTGCAGTGCTGCAGGGCTAGAGCCATGCCTTGCATTATTGCATGTAGTTCTGCCTCAAGAGCGTCGTTGCAATTGAATATGCATCTGTATGCCGTAAAGATCACGCTCCCGTCGTGTCGTGGCAGTATCATACCCGCCGCCGTCGTGCCATCCGCATGCATGAACGCACCGTCCACAGATAGAGCCGCTCGGTCAGGCGGCAGCCTCGGCCACGGCAACGAAATGCACGGTGCAGGAGCCACCGCGGCCGCTTCCTGTAGCATGGGCATCTTACCTTTGCTTACTTCTTCTGTGGAATATCGCCTGCAAATATTCAGTGAATTCAAATAACTCTGCAGAAAATCAGCCGTAGCCGCTAGAGGAGGCGATTCTTTCCCATGCGTTAAGTCCGATCTTAGGTTCCAGATCCTCCATATCAACATGATTGTGCAGTCTCGCATCATGTCATCACAATGTGCTAGAACATTCAGCAGCCAGTCCTTCCCTGTGTCCCTTAACAAGTCATGATGGGGCAGCCGCCATATATCTCTCATTTGTGTCCAGACTGCCCTTGCATGCATACATGACACCAAGGCATGGAAGCTAGTATCTTTCTCCCTTCCACAAACAGGACAACTATCCCGTGTGGATATATGTCTGAAATTTTTGCATTCGTTCGTTGCCAGCGCCCCGGATGCAACTTTCCAGGCCATGATTTTCATTTTGAGAGAAACATTTGCACTCCATATCCGCTGTCAAATCGGTCTGCGTCCTGAGGCATTCCCACTCGAAGAGCCTAACCCCACTGCATACTGAACTTCTGTTGCAAGGTGATATGCACTCCGGACCGAAAATTGACCACTCCGCTACGCGAACCAAGCAAGGAAATCCTGGCCATTTCGTGGTGAAGTGCGGATCTTCAGAATCTCACGACCATCGAGTTCCCAAAAGTGTTCCCTCAGCCTTTGTACATTCCATGCCCCGTGTTCATTCAAAAAGTCAGCCACCCAATTAAACCGGCAGTTCCTCTTTGGTGTGACCGGTCTAAAATTATGTCCTCTCGGGATCCAAGCATCTCTCCAAGTCTTGATTAAGGTGCCATCACCAACACGCCAAATAATACCCTTCTTTAGGCGTTCCATCCCATGAACAATACCTTTCCAGACCGCTGACGAGCTTGAGGAAATAACAGTGTCGAGTAAATTACCCCATGGGTAATATTTAGCTCGCAATACACGAGCACAAAGGCTGTCCGGGCAGTCCAATAGGCGCCACGCTTGCTTGGCCAGCAGCGCTTGGTTGAACGCCCGCATATCCCGAAACCCCATGCCCCCCATAGCTTTTGGTAGCATCATTTTCTCCCAGCTTAGCCAAGCCATTTTTCTCTTGCCATTTTCCACACCCCACCAGTACTGCCTCATCATTTTGGTTAGCTCGTCACATACTGATGCAGGTAACCGGAACACACTCATGACATAAGTGGGGATTGCTTGAGCCACGGCCTTTATCAAGATCTCCTTATTTCCAACTGACATGTATTGTTCACTCCAGTCAACTAGCCTCTTACTTAGCCTCTCCTGTAGCGTTTCAAACTGCCTCTTGTGCACTCTTCC
Source organism: Triticum urartu (assembly GCF_003073215.2). Lineage (NCBI taxonomy): Eukaryota > Viridiplantae > Streptophyta > Magnoliopsida > Poales > Poaceae > Triticum > Triticum urartu. The sequence goes on from NC_053028.1 coordinate 16,958,156, forward strand.
CTCTGGCACAGGAAGGCCTAAGTATTTTGGCTCAAACACTTGTTGTGTTATCTCCAGAATGCTCTTTACCTCTTCCGCCACCGGCTCATTGCAATTATCCGAATGGAACACATCTCGGGGTTAATGAGTTGACCCGTCGCCGAGGAATAAGTGTTCAACAGACCTTTTACAATATTTGCTTGTTCGCCTGAAGCTTCGAAAAACAACATAGTGTCATCCGCAAACAGGAGGTGAGATATGATCGGCGCACCACGACAAATACTCACCCCCTTCAAATTCCCCTCATCCACTGATTTAGAGATCAGGGCAGACAAGGCATCTGCAATAAATAGGAATAAAAACGGGGATAGTGGGTCACCTTGTCGAAGTCCCCTAGATGGGGTAAATACCTCCAAAAGTTTCCCATTGAATTTTACCGAGTATCTTACTGATTTAACACATGTCATGATCCTTGCTATCCACTGATCCGAAAAACCCCATTTACCTAGGGCCTGTTCCAAGAATGCCCAATCAACACGATCGTACGCCTTCGAGAGATCAAGTTTATAAGCACAAGCCGCCCGGCCATTATTCTTCAAACTCTGTATGTGATGGATACACTCAAAGGCAGTAATAGAGTTGTCTGAGATGAGGCGACCTGGAATAAATGCACTTTGGTTCACCGAAATCAGCTCCGCTAGCAAAGGTCGGAGACGATTAACCAAGCACTTGGACACGATCTTATAGATAACATTGCATAGGCTAATTGGCCTAAAGTCCTTCAGCTCCTTAGGGTGAGGAACTTTAGGAATTAAAACAATCGACGTATCATTCACTCCCTCTAGCATTGAACCTGAAGTAAAGAACTCCAACACAGCAGCAATAATTTCAACTTTCAGAGATGACCAATTCCTTTGGTAAAATCTGGCCGGGAAACCATCCGTTCCCGGAGCTTTCAAAGGTCCTATCTGAAACAGAGCATTCGATACTTGTTCTCCTAAAAATGGCGCACATAAAGAATCATTCATCTGTTGTGTTACCTTGGGCAGTATCCCAGCAAGAACCTCCTCCGGCACTAAGGTCGGATCCTTCGTGTAAACTTCCTTGAAATAGGAAGTCGCCATACGCTCCATCTCCGTTGGAACGGAACACCAAGTCCCATCCGCAAGACGTAGTCTTTGAATATTATTTCTACGAGCCCTCCAAAGCCCTCGTCGGTGGAGATACGCAGTATTCCGTTCTCCTTCCTTCAACCACGTGATGCGTGATCGTTGAAGCCACATCATCTCTTCCATGTATAGTAGTTCATCCAACTGATGCATTTTCTGCCGAATGAATGTTCTATCTGCATCTTGCAGTTGTAAATCAGCCAACTCATTTCTCAATTTCTCCAGTTCCGACACGACGTGGCCAAAGTTCTCCTTACTCCACTGCCTTAGACCGCCCATCATCTCCCACAAGGCATCGCGGATAGCGCCCAGGTTGCCCTCAGGTTTACTTCTTGCCCATCTCCTTGCCACCACATCAGCCTGAAGGAAATATGCCCTAGAGGCAATAATAAAGTTATTATTTATTTCCTTATATCATGATAAATGTTTATTATTCATGCTAGAATTGTATTAACCGGAAACATAATACATGTGTGAATACATAGACAAACAGAGTGTCACTAGTATGCCTCTACTTGACTAGCTCGTTAATCAAAGATGGTTATGTTTCCTAACCATGGACAAAGAGTTGTTATTTGATTAACAGGATCACATCATTAGTTGAATGATCTGATTGACATGACCCATTCCATTAGCTTAGCACCCGATCGTTTAGTATGTTGCTATTGCTTTCTTCATGACTTATACATGTTCCTATGACTATGAGATTATGCAACTCCCGTTTGCCGGAGGAACACTTTGTGTGCTACCAAACGTCACAACGTAACTGGGTGATTATAAAGGAGCTCTACAGGTGTCTCCAAAGGTACATGTTGGGTTGGCGTATTTCGAGATTAGGATTTGTCACTCCGAATGTCGGAGAGGTATCTCTGGGCCCTCTCGGTAATGCACATCACATAAGCCTTGCAAGCATTGCAACTAATGAGCTAGTTGCGAGATGATGTATTACGGAACGAGTAAAGAGACTTGCTGGTAACGAGATTGAACTAGGTATTGAGATACCGACGATCGAATCTCGGGCAAGTAACATACCGATGACAAAGGGAACAACGTATGTTGTTATGCGGTCTGACCGATAAAGATCTTCGTAGAATATGTAGGAGCCAATATGGGCATCCAGGTCCCGCTATTGGTTATTGACCGGAGACGTGTCTCGGTCATGTCTACATTGTTCTCGAACCGTAGGGTCCGCACGCTTAAAGTTATGATGACAGTTTCATTATGAGTTTATGTATTTTGATGTACCGAAGGTTGTTCGGAGTCCCGGATATGATCACGGACATAACGAGGAGTCTCGAAATGGTCGAGACATAAAGATTGATATATTGGACGGCTATATTCGGACACCGGAAGTGTTCCGGGGAAGTTTCGGATAAAACCGGAGAACCGTGAGGTTACCGAAACCCCCCGGGGGGGTTAATGGGCCTCATGGGCCTAAAGTGGAGAAGAGGAAAAGGCAGCCAGGGCAGGACGCGCGCCCCCTCTCCCCTTAGTCCGAATTGGACAAGAGGGAGGGGCGGCGCCCCCCCTTTCCTTCCTCTCCTCTCTCCCTTCCTTCCCCCTCTCCTACTTGGACAAGGAAAGGGAGGGGAGTCCTACTCCCGGTAGGAGTAGGACTCCTCCTGCGCGCCTCCTACTAGGGCCGGCCGCACCCCCCCTTGGCTCCTTTATATACGGGGGCAGGGGGCACCCTAGGACACACAAGTTGATCTTCGTGATCGTTCCTTAGCCGTGTGCGGTGCCCCCCTCCACGATATTACACCTCGATCATATTGTAGCGGTGCTTAGGCGAAGCCCTGCGACGGTTAAACATCAAGATCATCACCACGCCGTCGTGCTGACGAAACTCCTCCCCGAAGCTTTGCTGGATCGGAGCCCGGGGTGCGTCATCGAGTTGTACGTGTGTCAAGAACTCGGAGGTACCGGAGTAACGGTGCTTGGATCGGTTGGACCGGGAAGACGTACGACTACTTCCTCTATGTCGCGTCAACGCTTCCGCTTCGGTCTACGAGGGTACGTAGACAACACTCTCCCCTCTCATTGCTATGGATCACCATGATCTTGCATGTGCGTAGGAAATTTTTTGAAATTACTACGTTCCCCAATAGTGGCATCCGAGCCTAGGTTTTATGGTTTGATGTTATATGCACGAGTAGAACACAAGTGAGTTGTGGGCGATATAAGTCATACTCCCTACCAGCATGTCATACTTTGGTTCGGCGGTATTGTTGGATGAAGCGGCCCGGACCGACATTACGCGTACGCTTACGCAAGACTGGTTCTACCGCCGTGCTTTGCACACAGGTGGCTGGCGGGTGTCAGTTTCTCCAACTTTAGTTGAACCGAGTGTGGCTACGCCGGGTCCTTGCGAAGGTTAAAACGGCATCAACTTGACAAACTATCGTTGTGGTTTTGATGCGTAGGTAAGATTGGTTCTTGCTTAAGCCCGTAGCAGCCACGTAAAACTTGCAACAAACAAAGTAGAGGACGTCTAACTTGTTTTTGCAGGGCATGTTGTGATGTGATATGGTCAAGACATGATGCTAAATTTTATTGTATGAGATGATCATGTTTTGTAACTGAGTTATCGGCAACTGGCAGGAGCCATATGGTTGTCGCTTTATTGTATGCAATGCAATCGCCCTGTAATGCTTTACTTTATCACTAAGCGGTAGCGATAGTCGTAGAAGCATAAGATTGGCGAGACGACAATGATGCTACGATGGAGATCAAGGTGTCGCGCCGGTGACGATGGTGATCATGACGGTGCTTGGGAGATGGAGATCACAAGCACAAGATGATGATGGCCATATCATATCACTTATATTGATTGCATGTGATGTTTATCTTTTATGCATCTTATCTTGCTTTGATTGACGATAGCATTATAAGATGATCTCTCACTAAATTATCAAGAAGTGTTCTCCCTGAGTATGCACCATTGCCAAAGTTCGTCGTGCCCAGACACCACGTGATGATCGGGTGTGATAAGCTCTACGTCCATCTACAACGGGTGCAAGCCAGTTTTGCACACGCAGAATACTCAGGTTAAACTTGACGATCCTCGCATATGCAGATATGGCCTCGGAACATTGAGACCGAAAGGTCGAGCGTGAATCATATAGTAGATATGATCAACATAGCGATGTTCACCATTGAAAACTACTCCATTTCACGTGATGATCGGTTATGGTTTAGTTGATTTGGATCACGTGATCACTTAGAAGATTAGAGGGATGTCTTTCTAAGTGGGAGTTCTTACGTAATATGATTAATTGAACTTTAATTTATCATGAACTTAGTCCTGGTAGTATTAGCATATCTATGTTGTAGATCAATAGCTCGCGTTGTTGCTTTCGTATGTTTATTTTGATATGTTCCTAGAGAAAATTGTGTTGAAAGATGTTAGTAGCAATGATGCGGATTGGATCCGTGATCTGAGGTTTATCCTCATTGCTGCACAGAAGAATTATGTCCTTGATGCACCGCTAGGTGACAGACCTATTGCAGGAGCAGATGCAGACGTTATGAACGTTTGGCTAGCTCAATATGATGACTACTTGATAGTTTAAGTGCACCATGCTTAACGGCTTAGAATCGGGACTTCAAAGACGTTTTGAACGTCATGGACCATATGAGATGTTCCAGGAGTTGAAGTTAATATTTCAAGCAAATACCCGAGTTGAGAGATATGAGGTCTCCAACAAGTTCTATAGCTAAAAGATGGAGGAGAATCGCTCAACTAGTGAGCATGTGCTCAGATTGTCTGGGTACTACAACTGCTTGAATCAAGTGGGAGTTAATCTTCCAGATAAGATAGTGATTGACAGAACTCTCTAGTCACCATCACCAAGTTAGTAGAACTTCGTGATGAACTATAATATGCAAGGGATAATGGAAACAACTCCCAAGCTCTTCATGATGCTGAAATCAACGAAGGTAGAAATCAAGAAAAACATCAAGTGTTGATGGTTGACAAGACCACTAGTTTCAAGAAAAGGGCAGAGGGAAGAAGGGGAACTTCAAGAAGAACAACAAGCAAGTTGCTGCTCAAGTGAAGAAGCCCAAGTCTGGTCCTAAGCCTGAGACTAAGTGCTTCTACTGCAAAGGGACTGGTCACTGGAAGCGGAACTACCCCAAGTGATTGGCGGATAAGAAGGATGGCAAAGTGAACATAAGTATATTTGATATACATGTTATTGATGTGTACTTTACTAGTGTTTATAGCAAACCCTCAGTATTTGATACTAGTTCAGTTGCTAAGATTAGTAACTCGAAACGGGAGTTGCAGAATAAACAGAGACTAGTTAAGGGTGAAGTGACGATGTGTGTTGGAAGTGGTTCCAAGATTGATATGATCATCATCGCACACTCCCTATAATTTCGGGATTAGTGTTGAACCTAAATAAGTGTTATTTGGTGTTTGCGTTGAGCATGAATATGATTTGATCATGTTTATTGTAATACGGTTATTCATTTAAGTAAGAGAATAAATTGTTGTTCTGTTTACATGAATAAAACCTTATATGGTTACACACCCAATGAAAATAGTTCGTTGGATCTCGATCGTAGTGATACACATAATCATAATATTGAAACCAAAAGATGCAAAGTTAATAATGATAGTGAAACTTATTTGTAGCACTGCCGTTTAGGTCATATTGGTGTAAAGCGCATGAAGAAACTCCATGTTGATGGGCTTTTGGAATCACTTGATTATGAATCAGTTGATGCTTGCGAACCATGCCTCATGGGCAAGATGACTAAGACTCTGTTCTTCGGAACAATGGAGCGAGCAACAGATTTGTTGGAAATCATACATACTGATGTATGTGGTCCGATGAATATTGAGGCTCGCGACAGGTATCATTATTTTCTGATCTTCACAGATGATTTGAGAAGATATGAGTATATCTACTTGATGAAACATAAGTCTGAAACATTTGAAAAGTTCAAAGAATTTCAGAGTGAAGTGAAAAATCATCGTAACAAGAAAATAAAGTTTCTACGATCTGATCGTAGAGAAGAGTATTTGAGTTACGAGTTTGGCCTTCAGTTAAAAACAATATGAAATAGTTTCACTACTCATGCCACCTGGAACACCACAATGTAATGGTGTGTCCGAACATCATAACCGTACTTTATTAGATATGGTGCGATCTATGATGTCTCTTACCGATCTACCACTATCGTTTTGGGGTTATGCATTAGAGACAGCTGCATTCACGTTAAACAGGGCACCATCTAAATCCGTTGAGACGACACCGTATAACTATGGTTTGGCAAGAAACCTAAGCTGTCGTTTCTTAAAGTTTGAGGTTGCAATGCTTATGTGAAAAAGTTTCAACCTGATAAAGTCAAACCCAAATCGGAGAAGTGCGTCTTCATAGGATACCCAAAAGAAAATGTTGGGTACACCTTCTATCACAGATCCAAAGGCAAGACATTCGTTGCTAAGAATGGATCCTTTCTAGAGAAGGAGTTTCTCTCGAAAGAAGTGAGTGGGAGGAAAAGTAGAACTTGATGAGGTAACTGTACCTGCTCCCTTATTGGAAAGTAGTTCATCACATAAATCTGTTCTTGTGACTACTACACCAATTAGTGAGGAAGCTAATGATGATGATCATGTAACTTCATATCAAGTTACTACCGAATCTCGTAGGTAAACCAGAGTGAGATCCGCACCAGAGTGGTACGGTAATCCTGTTCTGGAAGTCATGTTACTAGACCATGACAAACTTGCGAACTATGAGGAAGCGATGATGAGCCCAGAATCCGCGAAATGGTTTGAAGCCATGAAATCTGAGATATGATCCATGTATGAGAACAAAGTATGGACTTTGATGGATTTGCCCGATGATCGGCAAGCCATAGAAAATAAATGGATCTTCAAGAGGAAGACAGACACTGATAGTAGTGTTACTATCTACAAAGCTAGACTTGTCGAAAAAGGTTTTTGACAAAGTTCAAGGTGTTGACTACGATGAAATTTTCTCACTTGTAGCGATGCTTAAGTCTGTCCAAATCATGTTAGCAATTGCCGCATTTTTATGAAATCTGGCAAATGGATAAACAAAACTACATTCCTTAATGGATTTAAAGAAGAGTTGTATATGATGCAACCAGAAGGTTTTCTCAATCCTAAAGATGCTAACAAAATATGCAAGCTCCAGCGATCCATCTATGGACTGGTGCAAGCATCTCGGAGTCGGGATATACGCTTTGATAAGTTGATCAAAGGATATAGTTTTATACAGACTTGCGGTGAAGCCTGTATTTATAAGAAAGTGAGTGGGAGCACTACAGCATTTCTGATAAGTATATGTGAATGACATATTGTTGATTGGAAATAATGTAGAATTATTCTGCAAAGCATAAAGGAGTGTTTGAAAGGAGTTTTTTCAAAGAAAGACCTCGAAGAAGCTGCTTACATATTGAGCATCAAGATCTATAGAGAGAGATCAAGACGCTTGATAAGTTTTTTCAATGAGTACATACCTTGACAAGATTTTGAAGTAGTTCAAAATGGAACAGTCAAAGAAAGAGTTCTTGTCTGTGTCATAAGGTGTGAAATTGAGTAAGACTCAAAGCCCGACCACGACAGAAGATAGAAAGAGAATGAAAGTCATTCCCTATGCCTCAGCCATAGGTTCTATAAAGTATGCCATGCTGTGTACCAGATCTATTGTATACCCTACACTGATTGGCATGGGAGTACAATAGTGATCTAGGAGTAGATCACTGGACAACGGTCAAAAATATCCTTAGTGGAATAAGGATATGTTTCTCGATTATGGAGGTGACAAAAAGGTTCGCCGTAAAGGGTAACGTCGATGCAAGTTTTGACACTGATCTGGATGACTCTAAGTCTCGATCTAGATACGTATTGAAAGTGGGAGCAATTAGCTAGAGTAGCTCCGTGCAGAGCATTGTAGACATAGAAAATTGCAAAATACATAACGGATCTGAATGTGAAAGACCGTTGACTAAGATTCTCTCACAAGCAAAACATGATCACACCTTAGTACTCTTTGGGTGTTAATCACATAGCGATGTGAACCAGATTACCGAATCTAGTAAACCCTTTGGGTGTTGGTCACATGGCGATGTGAACTATGGGTGTTAATCACATGATGATGTGAACTATCGATGTTAATCACATGGTAATGTGATATAGATTATTGACTCTAGTGCAAGTGGGAGACTGAAGGAAATATGCCCTAGAGGCAATAATAAAGTTATTATTTATTTCCTTATATCATGATAAATGTTTATTATTCATGCTAGAATTGTATTAACCGGAAACATAATACATGTGTGAATACATAGACAAACAGAGTGTCACTAGTATGCCTCTACTTGACTAGCTCGTTAATCAAAGATGGTTATGTTTCCTAACCATGGACAAAGAGTTGTTATTTGATTAACAGGATCACATCATTAGTTGAATGATCTGATTGACATGACCCATTCCATTAGCTTAGCACCCGATCGTTTAGTATGTTGCTATTGCTTTCTTCATGACTTATACATGTTCCTATGACTATGAGATTATGCAACTCCCGTTTGCCGGAGGAACACTTTGTGTGCTACCAAATGTCACAACGTAACTGGGTGATTATAAAGGAGCTCTACAGGTGTCTCCAAAGGTACATGTTGGGTTGGCGTATTTCGAGATTAGGATTTGTCACTCCGAATGTCGGAGAGGTATCTCTGGGCCCTCTCGGTAATGCATATCACATAAGCCTTGCAAGCATTGCAACTAATGAGTTAGTTGAGAGATGATGTATTACGTAACGAGTAAAGAGACTTGCCGGTAACGAGATTGAACTAGGTATTGAGATACCGACGATCGAAGCTCGGGCAAGTAACATACCGATGACAAAGGGAACAACGTATGTTGTTATGCGGTCTGACCGATAAAGATCTTCGTAGAATATGTAGGAGCCAATATGGGCATCCAGGTCCCGCTATTGGTTATTGACCAGAGACGTGTCTCGGTCATGTCTACATTGTTCTCGAACCGTAGGGTCCGCACGCTTAAAGTTACGATGACAGTTTCATTATGAGTTTATGTATTTTGATGTACCGAAGGTTGTTCAGAGTCCCGGATATGATCACGGACATAAAGAGGAGTCTCGAAATGGTCGAGACATAAAGATTGATATATTAGACGGCTATATTGGGACACCGGAAGTGTTCCGGGGAAGTTTCGGATAAAACCGGAGAACCGGGAGTTTACCGGAACCCCCCGGGGGGTTAATGGGCCTCATGGTCCTAAAGTGGAGAAGAGGAAAAGGCAGCCAGGGCAGGCCGCGCGCCCCCTCTCCCCCTAGTCCGAATTGGACAAGGAGGGAGGGGCGGCGCCCCCCCTTTCCTTCCTCTCCTCTCTCCCTTCCTTCCCCCTCTCCTACTTGGACAAGGAAAGGGAGGGGAGTCCTACTCCCGGTAGGAGTAGGACTCCTCCTGCGCGCCTCCTACTAGGGCCGGCCGCACCCCCCCTTGGCTCCTTTATATACGGGGGCAGGGGGCACCCTAGGACACACAAGTTGATCTTCGTGATCGTTCCTTAGCCGTGTGCGGTGCCCCCCTCCACGATATTACACCTCGATCATATTGTAGCGGTGCTTAGGCGAAGCCCTGCGACGGTTAAACATCAAGATCGTCACCACGCCGTCGTGCTGACGAAACTCCTCCCCGAAGCTTTGCTGGATCGGAGCCCGGGGTGCGTCATCGAGCTGTACGTGTGTCAAGAACTCGGAGGTACCGGAGTAACGGTGCTTGGATCGGTTGGACCGGGAAGACATACGACTACTTCCTCTACGTTGCGTCAACGCTTCCGCTTCGGTCTACGAGGGTACGTAGACAACACTCTCCCCTCTCGTTGCTATGCATCACCATGATCTTGCGTGTGCGTAGGAAATTTTTTGAAATTACTACGTTCCCAACACAGCCAACGCAGGGTGTCTTTCCCACATGATCTCATACCTGGGTGCGCCCTTGGTTCTTTTCGGCTACAGGAAAGAGATTTGAATTAAAACCGGGCTATGATCTGAACATGATGAAGCCAGGTGAGATATCTGCGAGGAGGGGAAGAGCTCCCTCCATGCTTCGTCCGCGCAGGCTCTGTCAAGACGGACCCGAACATTTCTGTCCCCCGTTAGGCCATTATCATAAGTAAAGGGGTACCCCGAAAATCCTAGGTCCAGCAGCTCACATGTCATCAAACAATCCCGGAACATCATCATTTGGTGCTTTGACCGTTGGGCACGCGACATGTGTTCGTGTTGCCACATCGCCTCGTTAAAATCACCACATACTAACCACGGGTCCGACGATGTTGTACGCAGATGGGCCAGCGCACTCCACATGCGATGACGATTCTCCACCCGCGGTTCGCCATACACAAAGTTTGTCCTCCAAGTTTTGTCACCAGCAACATCCACAATCTGCACGTCAATATACCGTGCGCACGAGTCCAACACCGTTACTTGCAACCTTTCATCCCAGAAAAGCACAAGTCCTCCACTAAGTCCATCACTTGAAACACCCGCAAAACCCTTCATTTGCAATTGCCATTTAAGTTTCTCCATCTTCATTGAGGCCTATCTTGTCTCAAAGAGAAAGACAAGTCCCGGGGAATTGGCTTTAGAGAGGGCCAAAACCTCGCGAACTGTCCGGCGGTCCCCCCCCCCCCCGGCAGTTCCACACTAGGATATTCATTGCATCCGGCGGTCCTCCTCGAGGGAGGCCGCCGATTTCTCTTCAGACACACCATCATACTCCATCCTTGTTCTCTTACTGCTGCTGCTGCTACCAGCCGGTGAGACATGACCCGCACCATCCTCTCATTTTCCTTGAGTTAAGGCCAAGACATGCTTCAGGTGAGTTTCACCCAGGTTCCCTCCAAGGCCTTCAGCCTCCATTGCAAGTCTCTTCCTCACAGTCGGATCCACCTGTATGTCAGCATGACAATTTTTTACTGGGCTTGATGCAGTATCCAAAACCTCAGGATCAGTAACCACTTTTTCTCCCGAGTTCTTCTGCTGCTCCTGCCCAGAAGGCTGCTTCGGATTCCTACCTCGACCGGGGCCATCCCTATGTTGAGGTTTATTAAGGCCATCCGCATATAGCCTGGTGCCAAACTTCTTATCTTTCTCATCATGAACACCATTGCCACACTCCTTGCAGTCATGCCCAATGAGCCCACACACGCTACAGAAGCGTGCAAGTTTCTCATAGCGCACCAGATACACTTGGCGCTCCTTTCCCCTCACAATACTAACAAATTTTGTTAGGGGCCGATGAACATCATGACGAACCCTAACCCGGATATAATCACCACGAGTGTTCCCATTCAATCTCATCTCCAGTATATCTCCCGAGTTCCTGAGCAGATGTTCTACTATGTTTTTCTTACAGAAACCCTCAGGTATCTTGTGGATCTGGAGCCAAACTGGCATGAAAACCATCGGCACCTCTTCCGCTTTGGTGAATCCATCATAAGGGCACATCAACACAAGCCAATTCCGAAAGAGCCAAGGCCCTTGATCCATCATACGCTCCCAATCCCCCAAGCAGGATGCACGTACCACAAAAAGGTTCGGGCCAACAGGCCGAAAACTAACCCGCTGCGCCGGATTCCATGCCGCACGCATATCGTTGTAGAAGGCTGCTTGACTGAAGGATTTATCAGTATGAACCCTTGCAAGGGCGAGCCATCTTACACTATCATTGATCTCTGGATCCGCCTCATCGATCACCAGATCGTCAAAGGTTTCATCTTCCAAGTTGAGATGTTCCAGAAAGTCACCTAGATCCGGCGCCCCATTGGAGCCGCCACCAGCACTGGTTCCCGACATGGCGTCCTCCAGGGGGTTCATCGTACTCCCAGGAGTTGCAGGGTCGGAGGGGAGGACGGTCGCCCAATCACTGTCGGGAGGGAGTAGATCCGAGCGGTAGGGGAAACTCGCGGGCAACAGAGTCGCCAGAGAGGAGACAAACCCTACCTTGCGGAAGGGGAAAAACTCTATTTCCCTTCTCATTCAGTAGAGAGTGACGACCAGCACATGGGCATGTGATTTTTCTTTTCCGTCAGTTGAACCCATGTTGCGTATCATGTATTTTTTTCATTTTTCACCCCTCATTTCTTTCCTTTTTGTTTTTTTTGTTTATTTGTAGATTTTATTAATTTTGTAAACATTTTTTAATTTGTGAAAAAAATATTTCATCAATATTTTTCAAATCACAAATATTTTTTTTGCATTCAGGAACATTACTTAAATTTGTAATTTTTTGCAAATTCTTGTTTGTTTTGAACTTTTTGTTTATTTTTTTTAATTCTAAATATTCAAGTTTATGAATATTTTCATATTCACGAACTTTTTCAAATACATTTTTATTTCTTTTAGTAGGAATGGATGAATGAATCTTCTCATTGTAGCCAATGCAGAAAAAAGAAATTGTGGTTAATTGCATGTCCTCTTAGCCCAGTTGCATTGACACACAACTCTCTTGGTTGCATGTCCACCATTGGATACGTAACTGTAAGTGTCGCCCCCGCTCCAGACTTGCATGTCTTATCTAAGTTGTGGTCTGTCTGATCTTTTTGTTGTAATTTTTTTGTGGGTCCTACGTCGTCGCGATGTCTAGTTATTGGCCCATTTTTGTTAGTCTCATTTTTTGTCCGGCCTCTGATATGTTTTTTCTTAGCTATTTTCATGGCCGTTTTTTGTCGTTTGGTATTGGTTTGATTTGTAGAAGCGGAAGGTACACGGTGCTTTGTTTGCCGCCTCTTTCTATCACCTCCATTGTTTGGCTGCTTCGCCTCTCCCCATTCTCCTCTCTTCGTTTGCGTCTTATTTTCCATTAGAGTCGATGCTTTGTTTATCCTTTTTTGTGCTTTTTTTTGCTTTAGTTACAATTTTACCCTCAAGTTGCAATTGGGATCAACCGTCTTTTTTTCAAGTCCGCTATTAACTTGTAACTGGGTCCAACTCTTTTTTCACTTCAGCTGCAAGTCAACCCTGGATTCCTAACTTGACTTGATGTTTGACTTGTTATCACAGCAGGCCCCGACTATTTTTTGCATTAGTTGAAAGTCCATCGTCAACTTGCAACTGAGCCCGATTAGTTGTCTTACCTCAATTACAGGTCCACCATTAATTCACCTCTAGGGGGTGAATTTTTGTACAAGTTGCAAGTCAAGCATCGACTCGCAACTGGGCATGACCTTTTTATCATAGTTTCAAGTAAATCATTGAAACGCAACTCGGCCGATAGTTTTATTCTGTAGTTGCCATTTCCAAGTCCACCATTGACTTGCAACTAGGGATTGCTTTTTTTTCCCAGTTGCAAGTCCACCATTAACTCCCAGCTAGGTCTCATCTTTTTGGTATCCTAGTTGCAAGTGAATCATCGACACGCAACTGGGCCTTTGTTTTTTTTTGCTACGGTTGCAAGTCAACCATAGACTCGCAACCCGATACATAGCTATTTTTTCTCATCTGCAAGTCCATCTTCGACACATAACTGGGATGTCGACCATTGTTGTCCCAATTGCATCTCCAACCTCAACATGTAATTGGGGGATGCCTTGTCCTAGTTTTAAATCCACCCTCGACATGCAATTAGACCCAACCAATTTTGTGCTAGTAGTAAGTCTAACTACGTCCCCGGCATGCAATTGGCGGTCTTCCTTTTGTTAATCCCAGTTGCAAGTCCACCTTCAAGATGCAACTAGATGCCCGACCAATTTTGTCTCGGTTGTAAGTCTACCCTTGATATGCAACTGGAGCCCGATCCATTTTTGTCCTAGATGCAAGTCCACCGTTGACACACAACTATGAGGGCAACCATTTTTCGTCCAAGGTGTAACTCCACCGTTGACATGAAATTTGGGGGCTCGCCTTTTTATTGTTCTAGTTACAGGTCCGCTATCAACACACAACTGGGCCAAATCCATTTTGTCCTATTTGCAAGTCCAACTACACCCCTGACATGCAATTGTGTGCCCGCATTTTTTATCTCAAATGCAAGTTCACCCTCGGTATGAAACTGGGGGCCTGACCAATTTCCCCCTAGTTACAACTCCACCCTTGATATGCAACTAGGGGGTGGGGAGTCCGTCCCTTTTTATCCTAGTTGCAAGTCCACCCTCAACATGCAACTAGTTGCAAGTCCCAGTTGCAACTCCACTTTTGACATGCAATTGGGGCTCGCGTTTTTCTTGTCCCAGTTGCAAGTCCACATTTGACTCGCAACTGGCCCCATAGTTGTTTTGTTGTTAGAGATCGCAACTTTATCCTCGACTTGAAATTGCGGTACGTAACTATTTGTCTTCATAGTTGCAAATCCACCTTCGACTCGCAACTGTAATACTAGTTTTTCCCCTCCCAGTTGCGAGTACACTGCCAACTCACAAGTACGACCCCGTAGTTTCCTTATTTTTGTCCCAGTTGCAAGTCCACACTCCACTCGCAGCCGGACCCATAATGTTTATCGTCCTACTTGCATGCCCACCCTCAACTCGCAACTGGGCTTCTGGTTGTAGTTGCCTAGTTGCAAGTCCACCCTCGACTCATAACTGTGCTTGAAGTTGTAGTTGCCCCAGTTACAAGTCCACCTTCAACTTGCAAAGGGTTCCATAGTTTGTTTTCAACCCAGTTGCTAGCCCAACCTCGAGTCGCAACTGGGCATGTAGTTCGTTTGTCATCTCAGCTGCAACTCCATCCTCGACTCGCAACTAGGTTGTAATTTCAAGCCCACCATCAACTTGCAACTGGGCTCGTATTTGTTGTTGCCTTCGCTACAAGTACATCTTTGACTCACAACTAGCCCCGTAGTTGTGGGTGTCCGAGTTGCAAGTCCATGTTCGACTGGCAAATGGCCATGTAGTTGTTTTTTTCCTAGTTGCAAAGCAATCCCCGACTCGCAACTAGGCCACATAGTAGTTGGTTTTCATGGTTGCAAGTCAACCCTTGACAATTAGGACCATAGTTTGTTGTCCTCCCGGTGGCGAGTACATCCTCGACTCACAAATTTGGTCCCATGGTATTTTTCCTAGTTGCATTCCCACCCTCGGTCGTAACTGGGCTTTTAGTAGTAGTTGCCCTACTTGCAAGTCCATCCTCGACTCGCAGCTAGGGCTTGTAGATGTAGTTGCCCCAATTGCAAGTCAAATGTCGACTCGCAACTGGGCATGTAGTGTGTTTCTCGTCCTATTTGCAACTCCACTCTTGATTGGCAGTCGACCTATACTTTGTTCTCATTCCAGTTGCAAGCCCAACCATGACTTGCAACTAGGAGTTTTTTGTTATTGCCTTAGTTGCAAGGCTACCATCGGCTCACAACTGGGCCCAAACTTTTTTTCTTCGCGCCCAGTTGCAAGCCCCCCTCGATTCGTAACATGGCCCGACCTTTTTTGTTCACACCTAGTTGTAGGTCTACCCTCTACATGCAATGGAGGACCAACCATCTTTGTCCGAGGTGCAACTCCATTCCCGGCATGCAAGTCCATCCTCGACATGCAACTAGGGCCCAACCCCATTATTTCCTAGTTGAATGTCCAACTACACCCCTGACATGAAATTGCGGGTCACCATTTTTTGTTCCAGTTGCAAGTCCACCATCAATACGCAACTGGGTGCCCAATTAAGGTGTCCCTGTTGTAAGTCCATCCTGATTACGCAATTGGATCCAATCCATTTTTGTCCCAGTGGCAAGTCTACCATGAACATGCAACTGGGAAGCCGACCATTCTTGTCCAGTTGCAATTCCACCCCCGACATGCAATTGGGGGAGGGAGCATCATTTTCTTGTCCCAGTTGCAAGTACACACTGAGACATGCAACTGGGCCCCATAATTTTTCTTGTCCCAGTTGCACGTCCACCCTCGACATGCAACTGAGACCCAAACCATTTTTTGTTCTAGTTGCAAGTCCAACTACACATCTCACATGCAATTAAGGGTCTCACCTTTTATTTGTCTGGACTGCAAGTCCACCCTCGATACGCAAATGGGAGGCCAACCAATTTTTTTCCAGTTGCAACTCTGCTCTCGATACGCCACTGGGGACTAGACCCATTTTCTCCCAGTTACAACTCCATTCTTGATATGCGACTGGGGGCCCGGCCATTTTTTGTCTCCGTTGCAAATCCATCGTCGGCGCGCAACAGGGCGTAACCCATTTTTTTCTCAGTTGCTCGTCCATTCTTGACACACAATTACATGCCCACAACGAGACTGCAATTATGGACGGGAGGAGGGTTGTCGGGCAGTTACATCTCAACATTCTTAAAAATACTTATAATTTCTTTCTTATTTTTATTTTCATCTTTTATGTTGAAAGTTATGAACGTTTTCTTAAAATTATGAACTTTTTATGAAGTCATATTTTTTCAAAATTGTACTTTATTTATTTTTAAAAATGATGATCCTTTTCTAAATTCATGGAGTATTTACAATTTCATGGCATTTTTTGTATTCACTAACTTTTTGAATTCATGATTTTTTTCAAATTTGCTAGTTCCTTTTAAATATGCTCTAGGAGATGTGCACTAGACGCAAAATTGAAGCCACATACTAGTTAGGTAGGGCGCTATAGCATGCATCTAGGGGATGGTGAGACTTGTTCATTCCGGCCGGCTACATCGATTTGCTTTTGCAATGACTAGTGTATTGTCGGGCTTCATGTAGAAAGGAAGAGAAAAGGAACATGAACGACCAGGGACAAAATTATTGTTATAACCTAAAAGGCTAACAAAATCCTGATTTGACCTTGTTTCAAAAAAATCGATTTTGACCTCTTTGGGTGACGCCAACATCCCTGGCGTCTGGGTTGTGAACCAGACGCCAGGAACCCTGGCGGCTGGCCCCTGGCCCGCACTGCCCGTCTGCCCGTTGACCTGCTGACGTGGCAAAGGGGCCAGACGCCAAGGACCCTGGCGTCTGGCCCTGGTAAGTGGATAACCACGCGGGCCAGCCCACCCATCCCCATCTCAACTTCTCATGGCTGCGCCTCACGAACAGAGGGGCTCTGTTCGTCGCCCCTCCTCTCCCTCACACCCCCCCTGATCTACTCCATCCTCCGCTCAAACTCGTAGATCTGACCCCCCCCCCAATCTTCTTTGAGGTATTCTCCCCCATTCCCTCCAATTTGTTTTGGTGTTCCCCTCTTTTGTTGGATGCATTATTTCACATTAGGTGATGTTAGATTAGTAGATGGTTTCTTTGTTTTAGGAAATAGTTTGTAGTTGATAGATGATTTGGTAGGTAGTGTAGTTGGTAGATGTTTGTAGTTGTCCACCAATAGACATAGTTTGTGATTTTTTTTTTGAATTATAGATGATGTATGCATGTGCTAGTAAATGAGCTATATGTTGAATATATAGATGGCATAATATTTGTTTGAATCTGAGAAGGCTACTTTGGCAAGCAAATATATTTAGAAAAAATATTATATGTGTGAGGTGGTATGACAATATAGTTGAATATATAGATGGCATAATTTTATTTGCAAAAGAGATGATGAAATTTGAGTGTGTGACGTGATTTGTTCAATAGAATGGCGGATGATAATTATGAAATTTATTTGATGGTGAAATTTGGTACTCTAGATGATATGTGTGCATATGTAGAAGAAAGAAATGATGTGGTTATGTGTGAGAAGAATGGTGTGTTCATATGGCATAACTTGAAGAAGGAAATAGTATTCTTTGATATTGTTCATGTATTCATAGATGTTACATAGATGTTTGTGATATTTTTTTAAGATGGTGGATGATGATGGACCTTGGTATGGCGGATTAATCGATGAGTGGGATAAGGAGCATCGTGCCCGTGCCATTGAGAAGGGAGAGGTAAGAAGCAAGACTTATCAATTTTCGTTGTTTCTCATTTGTGTTCTTGTATTGATTAAAACATCGCTTTATTTGCAGCTTGTAGTTGCTATGCGCATGAGGGGTCATTCTGCTAATGACTTTACTTACGACCCGCGGTACGAGCCTTACATTCGGAGATTGGGTCTTCTCCCATTCATGTTGCAGTTTAAGCGACGCGCTCCGCCGGTGAACCACGCAGCGTTGACCGCACTTGTGGATCGTTGGAGGCCGGAGACTCACTCATTCCACCTTCCATTTGGGGAGATGATGATGACCCTTGAGGACATGGCTATAATAAGCGGCCTTCCTATCAACGGACAAGCTGTTACCGGTCGTGTCAGTGCCGTTAATTGGCAAGAACGGACTGGCATTTTAATTGGTGTTCAGCCCGACGCCCCTGAGGAAGGCAAGGCCGATACCGCGAGAGTGAGGCATTCTTGGCTAAAAATGGTCAGAGGAAACACCAATCCGTGTCCTTAGGGTGCTAATGACGTGGTTGTGCAGCAGTACGCGCGGGCCTATCTTTGGTATGTACTAACCAAGGTAGTCTTCTCAGATGCAACCGGGAACTCGGCCCTCTGGATGTTCCTGGAGCTACTCAATAATTGGGATACCCAGTATAGCTGGGGTTCGGCCGCACTAGCCTATTTGTATCGTCAGGTAAGAGATATTTGCAACCATTTAACTTGCATTTGTCATGCGCCTCCATATCTAACATGTTTGTTTGATTGCACCTTGACTTGGCGTGTCGCAGGAAGGTAGATACGTCCTCATTGGCTGGGTTTGTTTGGAGCCTATCCGTGTGGATGTGGGAGCGGATCCCGGTTGGACGGCCCGATATCAAGAACCCCAACATGGCAAACCCACGAGGTAATCCAGACGGGTTGCATGATGATGATCCATATCAGCGCCCTACGCTTGCTTACTATTGGGAACAAGTGACAGTGTACACAGGAAGCTCGCATGTGCGATACAAGTGCTATATAAACGAGCTGGACACCTTGACTACTGAGCAGGTATAGAGAAGTTCG
This sequence comes from Triticum urartu, assembly GCF_003073215.2. Classification (NCBI taxonomy): domain Eukaryota; kingdom Viridiplantae; phylum Streptophyta; class Magnoliopsida; order Poales; family Poaceae; genus Triticum; species Triticum urartu. The sequence goes on from NC_053028.1 coordinate 16,977,216, forward strand.
ATGAGACCAAATTTAGTCAAGAATGAAACTTGTATCTAACAATGTATCTCTTTGTTTTGCAGGTACTTTGGTTGCCTTATATGGAAGATCGTGACTATGATCTTAATGAGATGTGCACGCGTGATATCCATCTTTGGCGGGCGAGGTGCCCAATGGTATGCTTCTTCGCAGTCGAGTGGCACTTTGTAGACCGTGTGGCAAGACAATTTGGAAGAAGACAAGGTATTCCAATTGAGGAGAGCAACGAGGAAATGCTATCTCTGCATCGGTGAGCAAGCATGCCTTGAGTATGTAGTAGAGCATTGAATAAGTCTATGTTTGCTAGTGCTTTGTCCCGTGCATCATTTGTAGGTTCGATCGAAGGAACAATCAAGATATATCGGATTGGGCAAACAAACACCGTGCGTGGATAGAAATTTGGAATCAAAGAGACACATTATGCAATCAGAGAATAGACCTCACAATCAGTCAGCATATCAGAAGTATCAAGTGTGGTATGCGGATCGTTACCGGTTAAAGCTAAAGTCTGGTTGGACTCACGAGGAGTGGTCGGAGTTGGTGTCTGAAGACTCGGAGACTGCAGAAGGTTATCATACCTTCAACACGGCTGTGAGAGAGACCAGAGGGGCTCACGTTGACTATGCACCGATGCATGACGAAATGGTAGTCTGTTTGACCTATTCTAACAAACTTGCATCATGTTGTCTTCTTTCAAATACATAAGTTTGGTGTGTTCATGAATTGCAGGGCAGAGAGTTGCTTCTGTGCGTCAACGATGACAATGTTGCACTGAGTCATCCACCTGGTGGTGTATTATCTGAGAGGACTCTTAGGAGCACGATGGAGGTGTGACCAATATATTATAAAAGTTTCTTTTCGCGGATTATTTATTTGCATCTCATATCATAGCATATTTTGTGTTGTTGCAGAAGTTCAAGAAGCGGTTCCATAAGATGGCAGCAATGCTTTCTTGCCATGGTGCTCAGTCCAGTGACGTGTATGCACCTGGTACCCGCGCCGCCAGAGCCAATAGACGGCGTTATATCCAGAACGATGAGGACATGGAGGAGGAGGTCCATGAAGAGGAGCCAACACATCAAGAGGAGCCAACACATCATGAGGAGCATGAGTATGATGCAACACATCAAGAGGATCGTGAGTATGATGTTGATGCTCCACAACCATCACAGGTTACACAACCGACACAAGGCAATGCTCGCTCTAGGAAAGGCAAAGCCATAGCTAAGACACCAGGCAAGAAAGGTAGAAAGAAGACAAGGAACACACAATTCCATACTCCGGAGTATCCTCATCAGCTTATCCCAACAGGAATGCAAAGATATAAGGCCAACATTGAGGCGGAGGAGGAGGAGGCTAGCGAAGAGGAGCCTACACTTGCAGCACTCGTGAAGAGAGGAAGGAGGAAGTGAGCTTCTTGTTTGGAAGTGCATGAACTAGGTGGCGTTTGTATGCATGAACTTGGTGTTGTGGTAAAAACTTTTAAGGTTGTATTGAATTTGGTGTCTTATGTATGCACTTGGTGTCTTATGTATGCATGAATTTGTCATGATGAAAAATCTGTGAACTTGTTGTCGTTTGTATGCAAGAATTTGTCATGGTGAAAGTTATGTGAAATGTGCTATCTTCTGTGTTCTATGAACCTGTCATATTATTATATATGTGCTATCTTCTTGTGTGAAACAAGCCCAAAATAATGTACAGGGCCCCAGACGCCAGGGTCCTTGGCGTCTGGTATGAAGTCAGGGGACCAGACGCCACGATCCCTGGTGTCTGGTTTGAAGTCAGGGGACCAGACGCCACGATCCCTGGCGTCTGGTGGTCGACTGGAAGCAAAAGCAGAGGCCTGGACAGTAGAAACAGGGTAGCCAGACGCAAGGGTCCATGGCGTCTGGCCCTGGTGTAGTAGTTTTTTCATTTTGTTCATATTTTGTCACAGCATAGTATCGAATGACATAGATATTTTGTTCTATCAAACACCTATAGTATTGAATGACAAACATTAGTGTTCACATAATAGCAAATGACAAACATAGTTATCACATAATCTCAAATTACACAAATAGTCTCAAATGAGAAGTTCATCACATACAATGTCTCGAATGACATAAGTAGTTCATGACCACGATGGTCCACGATAGTTGAAACGACATGAACATCACATATAACTCGGTTTCCTGTAGCAATGCAAGTTAACAACCCTTTTCCATCCCAATTCTTGCAGCATTTCTTAAATCTTGTCATCATCAGTTATGTCAACCAATTTTCTTTCCCCAGGGCCATCTGACTGCTTCTTGCTGACGTAGTACACAAAATCCTCTTCCTTCAACCCTTGCTTCAACATGAATTTAGTCTTCAACCAATCAAAAGTGAGGTCCACTTCACTAACTTGCACAACACATGGAGACAAGCCTTGGACATGAACAACAGGGCTAAGCACCCACTGAGTACCCTTAGCCATCTACAACACATAAATCTCTTAGTACCTAACCTATGATACATTAAACCACGAGGAAAACAAACTAGGGTTTACACAAAACTATGATACATTAAAACAACCAAAAAATGGGGGTGGAGTTGATTTACCTTCTAGTTTCGAAATCCTGAAGATCCAACGGTGAAACCGGACCGATTCGTGAGAGATTTGAGGGGGGGTTTAGGGTACTGGATGAGAGTGAGTGGATGAGAGGGCTAGAGGTGAGAGTGAGTGGAGATGAAAGGAATGAGAGGGGTAGAGGTGGAGATGAATGGATGAGAGGGCTAGAGGTGGGCCCAAAGAATCTTATACACTCGAAATTTGCTCTCGGGATAGGGAGCCAGACGCCAGGGACCTTGCCGTCTGGGTGTGTTGCAAACTGGCAAAATGCTCAGACAGATCAGATAGGTGTCTGGTCGCCTGCATGACCAAAACGAGCCAGAGTGGAGGAGGCGACTCTTGGACATCGTTTGGTACCTCGTGATCTATCCAAGTGAAGTACTTGCAAAGTGGAGGAGGCGACTACATAAAAATCATGTTTTTGTTAGTAATATGACTTCAAACTTGATGAGGTTTTTTGTATGTACACCCAACATACCGGTGGTATGTCAAATGCGTTAGTTGGCCTTCGACGATCATGTGCATAGTTGGGACACACGAAAAACCTTCTACCTTCTGTCCATGACTTCTTGCGGTCCGTGGACACCTTCAGCTTGCAAACATCACCACACCAACATGGTGGTGTGGGCACATCCTTCTCCTTCTTCTTGTCCAACATGGCCTCCATCCACGTCTTCGGCATGTCCTCTTGGTCCGCGTACGCTGGCCTCGTCCTAGAACCGGATGAAGCCATGCCTACAAAAAGAACAATCGTTAGCACAAGACACAAAGAGATACATGTGTAAATATAGTAAATCAATAAATGGTAGGAATTGTATGAACAAATAATATACCATTATTATTAGATCAACCATCTGGATTAAGAAAATAACCGAAGGCCGATCCATTATCAACCATTCCTCTCTGACCACCACCACCTCTAGCACTTGTGCTTCCTCTCCGACCACCACCACCTCTAGCATTTGTGCTTCCTCTCCGACCACCACCACCTCTAGCACTTGTGCTTCCTCTGCGACAACCACCACCTCTAGCACTTGTGCTTGCTCGACCACCACCTCTAGCACTTGTGCTTGCTCGACCACCACCTCTAGCACTTGTGCCTGCTCGACCACCACCTCTAGCACTTGTGCTTCCTCGACCACCACCACCGTCACCTCTTCCACCTCGTTCACCATCGGTGCCACCTCCACGACTTGTTTTTCTTTTTTTGGTTTTCCTATTCTTGCATGTCCGCTCATTGTGTTCCCCTTCACCGCACACCCCACAGTTGATAGTGTCAGGAGCCTCCATGAAATGACCGCTACCAAATTGTTTCATGCCAGTGTATCCAGCCAGGTCATCCATATCACCCCTGAACCTCTTAGTTCTCCTTCTACCCTTGGTCTCCACCTTCAGAAGATGGTCTGGCCTAATATGAGGGCCATGGTACTCAGGCCACTGTGACTGGTCCAAGAAAGGGTGAAATCTTGACGCCCATGTCAACCTAGTAGCTTCCACATGGAACTCTTGCATCCGCACGGTTTTTCCATCACAAACATGTATGTTTCTCGCCTTCGCCGCCGTTATCAAATGCGAGCATGGCCAATGACACTTACTAGGCCTCTCGCACTGGCACCACCGAGTCTTCAGACGCACCTCAAATACAGCACCACCATATTGTCTACCGTCTCGTGTTGTGCCACCTGGCTCATCAATTTAATAGATCATTTCAGTTCTGTCAAATATGATAACTTGTTGCCGTGAAGACTTGCATGCTTGTAACTGCAACCGTTCATCAACCTTTTCCGGATAATCCTTTTTTCACCTATCCATTTTGCAGTCTCTTGAGAATGCCTCTGAAAGTACTCATTCAGCTTGAAGAATGTGTACTCCACTATTGCAGTCACCGCCAATGCACGAGCACCCTTCAGCACATTGTTGAAACATTCTACCAGATTGCTCGTCATGTCGCCATATCGTCTACCACCATCGTCATGAGCGCGTGCCCACTTGTGCTTCTCGCTTAAATTCCTAGTTAAGAACTCTTTTCCCCCTTCGTTCACCGCTGCAAAGAGTCTGTTGTACCGAGCATCGAAACCTTGGGTGGTGAAGGCCACACATAGATGGGTAAGGTCTTTGTTGAGCTCCTTGCTCTTACATGCCCGGTAAAAGTTGGCCACGAAATGCCTCATGCACCATCTGTGGTGAAGCTTTGGAAATCCTGGAATAACAATGTCCATTGCCTTGAGTATGCCATTGTGCCGGTCCGATATGATGCATACCTCCCTAGCCCCAATCATGTTGTGCCTAACATGACCCATGAACCACTCCTAGTTGTCTTGGTGCTCGGAAGGCACCAAAGCAAATGCACACGGCAACACGTTGTCTTTGATGAGTGTGCCATTGCTACCATTAGTGTGCCCTTGTATCTACCGGTCAAGAACGTGCCATCTATAGACAAGACCGGACGACAATGCTGAAATGCCTCCATGCATTGTCCATAACTCCAGAAGGCACGGTGGAACACTCCCTCGTGATCCTCGACCACATGAAACATGCCCGGGTTCTTATGTGCAATCGCGGCCAACAACCTTGGGAGCTGGTTGTATGCTTCTTCATAACCACCATACAACATCGTAATAGCATTTGCTTTTGCCTTCCATGCCTTCCCATACTTGACTTCATAACCAAATTGTTTTTTCACCGTCCGCATTAGAAACCTCACTTTCACAGTGGGATCAAAGCCTATGTCTTTCATCCATTTGTATCCGAGATACTCAGATGTGAGTTGACGGTGTGTCGTTCGAAGTCGTTTAGATGTCGGTTTGCACCTATGAGTGGCAACACAACTTGTTAACACCCATTCTTCGGTTTCTTTAAGCTTTCTTGCACGAACCTTCCATGGGCATCCTTCATGCTCACACTTCACGGTGTAACACAACTTCATGTCGGAGTGCTCAACATAAATTGGCCTATGGTTCTGAATGGCATAGTCAGCCAACCAAAACTTCAGCATAGGCAAGCTCAGAAACTTCACTCATTTCTCCAAATAAGCATTCTCGTCCTCATTCTCCACCCTTGGTTCACCTGGATCCGGGCATGGTGTTGGCTCAATCGTCGTCATTCTCATTCCACCGTCAACAGCAGCTTTATGGGCAAGGCTGAGATCTTTAAACAAGTGAGTTCTTTTTTCTAAGCCCGTCAGCTCAAAGTGGATTTGGTTTTCCTCCTTTGTGAATCCATCCTCGTCCAACTGTTCAACTGGACCCTCATCATCCGAGTTATACGCATATTGATGCCTAAAAGGCAAGTCACGATCCATGTCCTTTTGCACTATGTACGCATCCAAGTCACCAACATCATTACCATGAAACCCTTCCTCTTGCTCTTCGTCGTCATCATAAGCATCTTCATCCTCTTGAATTACTTCGTCACTAGCAATCACCTCAACTTCATTTGCTTGGCTAGTTGGTGGTTGGCTAGAAGCATTGGGGGCATACAACTCAACCTCATTTGCTTTAATAGATGGTAGACGGGGACGTGGTTGGCGATAAGCATTGGGGGCATCGACCACAACCCTATGCTCAACAAGTGGCACCATTGTCCTCTCGCTCATGTCATCCATTGGGGAAGAGACATGCCGGTTCAAATCAAAGGTAAACCGAGGAGATTCAACCTTGGTGGCAAACAATTCAAGTGACTTGTCTTCCGATTGGGAAACTTTTTTCCTTGTATACATCCCAATGCAAATCCGAGGTGATAGGCATACTTTTCATGCGAGATTTGGCTCCAACTCCAACATCATACCTTCCTATTAACTTAACATCAACATTGGTGTCCATCCACTTTAAGACATGTCTCACTTTTGCAACAACATCCTCATAGCTAGGGCTTGTATCAAAAACCAATGGTTCCTCACCCGTGTCGGCATTGTTACTTAAGAATGCCTCCTTGTCCATGTAATGAACATTAACAAGTCTCTCCATCTAAAAATAACATGAATGCATTTAAGACTTCAATGAGAATTGGTGTTTATCCAAATACATCTCATTATATCCAAATCATATCAACACTAAATTATTGGTGATGTCCATAAAAGTATCACTAATTAACACACACTAAGCAAAGTTAACCCTAATCACTAACTAACCCTAACCCCCAATCTTTCTACTCAACAAGCATATATTCCTACTACACACCATGCATATCACTATATTATCAAACTTAACCAAGCCATTCACACTAACATAAGGGAGAAACAAAAACTAGGGTTCCACCAACATGTATAAAATGCAACCAAAATAACAAGATTTAACAAAAAATAATTGGATGATTTGGGGGAGATTACCAAGAGCAACAAAGTGATGGAAAGATCCACCTAAGGGATGCACCTTTTGGAGAGGATTTGAGGGGGGGCTTGAGGGGTGGGAGAGAGTGTGGGAGCTCCAAGTGTTCTTCAAGCTCGGGTTGTGGATTGGGGAAAATGTGTGGGGTGGTTCTCACACACTCTCCCGTGGGTTATCCACTTACCAGGGCCAGACGCCAGGGTCCTTGGCATCCGGCCCCTTTGCCACGTCAGCAGGTCAACGGGCAGGCGGGCAGTGTGGGCCGGGGGCCAGACGCCAGGGTTCCTGGCGTCTGGTTCGCAACCCAGACGCCAGGAATGTTGGCGTCTCCCAAAGAGGTCAAAATCGATTTTTTTTAAACAAGGTCAAACCAGGATTTTGTTAGCCTTTTAGGTCATAACAGTAATTTTGTCCACCGGCCAGCTAGTGTACTGTGCTGCCGTGCGCGTACATATTTTAGACGCAAAACTAATATTTTTTTCAAACAAACAAATAAGGACAAATAAAGGGATCACAAACAGTTGCTTATGTCATCTTAGATGTGACATAGTTATGTCACATCTAGATGTGTCCTAGACACACCTATACGGGTACTTAAAGAGATACGTATATTGTATTTTTTTTCCCGCGTGTGCAGCATAGACGTGGGCTTGGCCTTCCGAAATTTAAACCTGGTCTTCAATGCATGCTTGTAGTACGTAGGCACTTCTTTTGCTTTTGCCATGCATCACGTACAAGGATAGGCATGCATGCATGCATGCTCTAGTCCCTTCTATGCACATATATTCTTCTCTGTATCCTGCACTCAAGAAAAAAAATCTTCTACAATAAAAAAAAAGTTAACCACGCGTGGGTTAGTCATGTAGAAGCAGAAAAATTCATTCATCCATCCATGATTTTCTTTTAATACTACCAAAACTAATTAACCTCTCTTCTTTGATATAAAATCACGTCGAACACAAAGCAACCAAACCAGGAGAAGAGTGCAAGTAAATAAATTGTCTTAATTTCATGGCGTCACGTCCGTCCCTCAAAAAAAAAATATTTCCTTGACGTCCGAAGCAATGCTTCAGGAGTAGCCTATGTTCAATTTCTATTTGTTGCCAAATAGACATTTGCTCTTCTAAAAGGCTGTGAGTCTGCATTACATACATAGTCGTTTAGTAAACAAAAGATAGTTCCAAAAATACTCAAAGATATTTTTTAATATAGTAGGCAGAACACCTGATTTTTGTCTATAAAGGAAGCACATGTGCGCATGTAATAATCTTAAAAATAGGGGTCGAACTGGCAGCTGATTTCATCTATATAAGCAACACACTGACGGACTAACCCCAACACTGGTCGTGCAAAACACGGCACCCGTACGGCAGCAAAAATTGCATGCATGTGGTACTACAAAATTTACACGTGAAGACCAAATTAGACTGAAGCAGATTGACACCAACGTACTACTTACCTGCGATCCATTGCAGCGGGTTGAAGGTGAGCATCCTCTCGATGAGGTCCAGCGTGGCGGGCTGCACCTTCAGAAACTGTCCCTGGAAGGGCAGGAGGGGGAACTACGGCAGGTGCCTCATGTACCGTCTCGTGTCCGGAACTCCGGATAAAGCGCATGTCGTTGTGGTTTCTCAACGGGAAGAGCGGGGCGTGGTTGATGAGCTCCCTGAAGATGCAACCAGCGGATTAGATGCCAATGGTAGCGGACGCGGAGTAGTCGATGGAGTTGAGCACCAGCTCCGGGGCAGGCACCACCGGATGATAACGTACTCTGTCATCATGTTGCTCTCCGACGATGCCGCACCAGACTGAAGTGGCGGATCTTGAGGTCGCAGTTGGCGTTTAGCAGCAACTTGCTCGGCAGGACAGGAGATTTTCCTTAAGAGTTCATGGTTATCTATCCTTGCAACAACAACTGCAGATCAAGAATACGGCCATGGAGTGTCAACCTCAATTGGTATGACGGGAGGAAGGCGCTGGAAGGGGGAGATTAATAACAAATTAAAGCTAAGGTAACTGAGAGGAACAGGGATGTGTCATCATTAATTGGGAGTACGGGAGGAGAGGGGCTGGGAGGGGGAGATTTATAACAAATTAAAGTCGAGGTAATTGAGAGGAACGGAAGAGGAAAAGATGAAGAGCAAGAAGGAAATGGATTAGTTGTTGCGCATAATAAAGAGGTATAGGAGTTTCTCGTAAGGGATATAGTAGTGGAAATTGATTTTTTGCTGACATGGCATATCCGGTGATTTGGAATGCCGCATGGTGAGGGAATTAGTGGTAGTGGGAACTAAAAATCTGATGTGGCATACATGCTGAGGTTGAGTGTGTGCATGCTGAGAGAACTCTTGGTAGTGGGGAGCAACTTCTTAAGAATGTAAGATATATGGTGTTTGCCCTAAAAAAAAGTCTGTTTTTAACACAGAAAAGGTCTTATAATAAGCTTGTAGGACTATTCTACGTTTTTCTCACCTATAAAGGAAAACTTGTACACAATCACACAGGATGGCACACACATCTCATGCGCCTAAACATGTCTTAGAATTGATTATGCATCGTAGAATTCTAGAATGGAAAGAATACCAGAATATAGACAATTTGGATGATTAAGAATGCCTTAGAATTTACTTCAGAGACTTGATTCAAAATTTATTTTTTTCAGTTTAACACTTCCAGTTCGTCCTTGAGACTCTACAGGGCACGATTATGTATTAACTTGTTCGAAAAGCATGCTGCTGCCACCTCTATATATATTCTGACCATTCCAGAAGACATTGCGGTGCTTGACAACTCACAACAAAATCCGCCGGACTGAAATTTGGACGCAGCTTGTTGTATTCAGATATTTGGGTTATGACTGAAATTCTACTCAAATATGTGCCAGCCATTGCAGCAATTGCCAGTTAGCCTGCAGCAAAGCCCTGGTGCAAACCAAGCAGCAGCTGCTGCATAAGTGATTTCACTGTCCTCTTTTTAAGTTTTTTTTTGTTATGAGAAGCAACTAAACATTCCCTTAAACCATGGGAGTTGACATCAATAAATGAGATATAAGCAAGAGAGAAACAGATCAAGGAACGTAGACACATGAATGGCCAGTATTAGCATATCCAGAGAATGTGAAAAAAAAATAACCTCTAAAATTAAGCCTCGCCAAGCTTCTACATCTGTGAAAAATGCTGCTACATCCGGCGGCAAGGAGCCATAGCACTTGCGGCACAACCAAGTGGATCACTGGCACTGGCCAGAGTCAATATAGATTAAGTTGTACGTACTTGTTGCTAACTACTTCTCCTGTCCCAAAATATGTGTCTCAACTTTATACTAGCTCTAGTACAAAGTTATGCTAAGCTTGAGACACTTATTTTGAGACGGAGCGAGTAAATCATAATAGAACACATTAAGAGTTAGCAGACCAAGTAGCTAACAAAATCGTAAAAGTGGAAAACCACCCACGACCCAGCAATCAATCATTGTCCGGCACCGTAGACCAGATCCGGGAACACCCAGAGGCTCCGCAGCTGGGAGCAATGATTACTGGGTGCACCAGACGAGAAGCTATAGGGGACAATTGAGTCAGGCACAATTTGACCGACTTCAACCGAAGTCCAAGGTACATTGGAATCTTCTGATTTGCTCGAAATGTAAATGTTGTTACTCTTTCCTCTCCATTTTTCGGGCCACATGCATGAAATGTAGGGGTCCTCCTGTCTTTGCTAAGGCTGGTCACAATGGGGAAGAACTTAGGAGTAACATCACAGACTTCAATACAACTTTGATTATGTGGCACATATTTAATGAAGAGAGAGGTGCTTGTGGTAACTAGCTAAGTTACCGGAACATCACACACTCCAAGAAACAATGAGTCTATAACCTAATAAATACATCGTTGCATGACACTACATAGATGTTCCTACCCACAATGGAGGTAGTAACATAGTCTAGGGAAGTGTGTAAGTTACTAGCTTATATTCTTGCCCATTGTGACCAGCCTAACAAATAGAGCCCAGTTTTCCAATTTCTCGGTTTTCACCCACTTAGCTGGTTTGACTGAAAAGTCGAGACGGAACACTTGAAAGGTGCCAGACAAGATACGATCAAATTGGTCACGTGTTATCGAGAGGACAACCACGAGAAGCGTGTCACCAGTCACCACAGACCACCAACCATGGCTTGTCATGCAAGCCAACATCCTGGTCCTTTACACACAAATCTTGTACTGTCAGCATAGTGAACTGAGGTTCCAATTGTATGATGTGGAGCCTTTCAGAAAAGTCCATGGCAAAAACCTGACCTTTAAAGATGACAATCTGCATGATGCCTGCAGCACCGGGCCTGAGAGGGTGCTCTGACCAAGAGTTTGCTCCAATCTGCCACTGGAACATGGATGTTTTTGAGAAAAGGATGAGGCGTGAGCTTGGTGAACTGAGTGGAGCCACAAGGAAGCCAAAGTAGATTTCAAGGTCGCTGCTGGATTTGATTTTGGGAGGCTTCACCTTAGTACCAGCATACACATCGGCAAGGAGGCAGTGCTCCCGGTAGGAGAAGATAAGATACCCATATGAGCATCCCAGATACAATAGGCAATTTGGACTATTTCGGGGCACCGAGCAGCGAAGGGATAAGTTTCTCTTGGCAGGATCACCAAGCAGCCATTTGCAATCGCGTAAAAGGCTGAACACGCCAAGCTTGCTCCGCTTACGTGTATAGCTAAAATCTGGTTTGAGGTGGAGGGGTGGGAAGGTGAAGGCATATGCAGATGAAAAAGAATAGGCTGCAGCACGCCAAGAGCGGCAGGTACCAGTAAAAGCAAGAAACTCATGGAATGAGCTCAGGAGAGCAATGATTTGGTGAATCAGGTTGTCGCTAAGATCTGCCCAGACATGAGATACGGACGATGTTGATGAGGTCGAGCCGAAGCCATGGCACATTTTTTTAGAGAGTCTCCCTTGGACAGCAGCTTCTCTGTCAGAATAAGAAAACAGGACTAATGAGTAAGAAGAAAGAACTAGTACAGAAGTAAACTGTTAGCTAAAGGCGCTTAATACAGTACTACACAGTAAGGCAACGATAGATGTAGACTTCATCTGGAAAGTACAACTATTTATTCTGTATCATGCATATGAACAAGCTAATTAAACTTCGGTCGGCATTATAATAAATCCTCCTTAAACATCATGTTGTAGGCATTATAAAAAATCCTCCTATTTGCCTAAGCTCTTAACTTGTCAATAACCGGTGTCACCATAAAAGTACCCAAAGTGTCATAAGGGGACTCTGAACTTTGTCAAGCATAAGGCCAACTCCAACGTGCGACCCTAAACGGACGTCCGTTTCATCTGTTTTTTGTCTATTTGGAGGTCGCAATGAGGTCGTGTCCGTCCGGATTTGTGGATGCGCCGGCCGTGTGTCCAATGCACGGCTGTATTTCGGCCGCATCCCGTCCGCATATATTCTTTTTTTGCAAACACATATCTTTTATTTTAGTCATTGATTTTTGATACATGGAAGCACATCATCAAATTTTGACTAGAATACGAATACCAAAGAAAATAAGAACCACAAGAAGACATTTTAGAAGATAACCAACTTTTATAACTGCTCCCGTAAGTTGGGTTAGTGCCTTCGCGATGCATTCATTGATGATCTGCGGAGGCTCGATTTTGCGTGCTTCTTTCTTCATCGAGTCTAAAGAAATAGACATTGCTTCCTCGCATCTAGTCTCATCTCTAGCCTCTATTCTAGCAACAAGTGCACTGGTCTCATCTCTAGCCTCTATTCTAGTTAAAGTGCACGAACATCTACTAAATTGCGCTCTATCAATATATCGATGTATTGTTCTTCCCAATACCAAAAGTTTCATCCATTCTACACAATAAAAACTGAAGTTAGCACAACTAGTAAAATCCGAAAGCACAACCAAGCTAAAGTAGCACATACCCCATCGTTTGAGCACTTGATGAACACCCATCCAGAAAGTTCCGGCATTGTCGACACGCGGCGCAAGACCTTCTTTGGGCATTCGTCGCACTTTATGAGTGGCAACGGTGCGCCGACGAGCCTTTGGGCCAGCACCGAACCCGGGCTACAGCCGTTCGTGTATCTACTGGCAAATCGCCGACGGTGTAGATCCGAGCGGCTAGAGGCGGAGTCAGTACCTGCATGCGGCCTTGCCAGAGCCTTTCGGCCTGGTGCCCGGCCAGTCTATGGCACGGCGCGGCCCCCGGCCACCGGGTGCGCAGATAAGGTGGTCGTGGTTGGGTAGCTCGGGGCATCGAGGAAACGAGGGCTGCGACAAGGGTTGGGACGAGTGCGCGGCCGAGCTACACAACGGCAATGGTGGCGGCGGTGAGGGGCCGAGAGTGGCGGGGGTGCAGCTAGAGCGGGGGAGGGGGGGTAGAAAAAGGGAGGTCTGCGTCCCCGACAGGGGGGCCAGGGGAGGACATGGGCAAGCGCCACGCGTCGTCTGCGTGTGTCCGTTCGGCCGCAAACTCGACCCAAACTTGAGATGGGAATGGGTCGAAAGTGGACAGAAAACGAACGACGGTCTGTTTGCAGCCGCACGCTGGAAGGCCTGCTCTGTCTGTTTACCCCCAAACGGACGCGGGCGGATAGACTAGGGTCGCGCGCGGATAGACTAGGGTCGCGCGTTGAAGTTGGCCTAACTGCATAAGCAATTCATTATCATAGCATAACTTTTTCTTTTTCTGAACACTGAATTCATCGTCAAACTATAATAAACGAGGGTTTCTTCCTCTTTTTATTCTTTCTTTCAGAGTGAGCATTGTTAAGATTAGACTATACTCCTAGCAATAATAAGCAAGACAAAAACCAAGGGAACATACTACTGTACGGAATCAAACTAGGAAGGAGAGAGGACGAAGAATCGGTGTCCGGGTAAGTGTGGGCCTGCATACCTAAGGGGGCTTGCTGGCGCCGGCGGCGAGAGGACGGCCCGCGGTGGCCGCACACTTCCGCGAAGGCGACGGCTACGGCGGATGCTTCCGTCCATGCCCGCGCAATCGCGGGCTTTCGACCGGTGGCTCCGGATCACCGGAGAGGAGGCGGTGCTTCCGAGTCGAGGAGTTGGCGTTTTCTCTTCCGAGTCAAGGTCACGGTTGGGTCTTAACGGGCTATATATGTATCAGTTTTGCTAAAGCACATCTAGATGTGTTATAAGTATCGCACATCTAAGTTCTATGTCATTGATCTTACGTGGAGATTCGTGTGGATATTTTTTTTCTTTTTTTCTTTTCTATTTATGTTTGATTCACTCATTTAGATGTGCAATAACTAGAGTACATCTAGATGTGCCCTAGACACACCCTGTATGTATCTAATTCAAACTAGGTGGCCTACCCCAAATCAAAAGATTTCCTCCACTCCAATACGTTCCGGCCCTCTAAATACAGTACAGGCCCCAGTAATTTTTTTAAAACCCAGTACAGGCCCCAGTTTTAGTCGAGCAGGTATCCTCTTCAAAGAAAAACAAAAGCTAACCCGGGAGAGGAGCTATGGCCGGAAGGCGGCGATCGGCAGCGGCAACATCAGCGGAGGATTCGTCGCTGCCGGCTCCTTCCGTTCAGATTCCTGCATCGACTCCATCGCGCACCTCTGAAAGTCAGAGGTATGCCCATCCCCCGTCCAGCGCAAACCGTAGCCTTGTCCACCTTAACTTGCTCGATCGAAGAGTCGATTTCCTCATGAAAATGCATCAAGAAAGTAAAGAAGAATCAAAGCATCGGTGCGGCAGATGAACATGAACTGCTTGGTTTTGTGAGAATCTAACTGAATTTGGCGCTGATCTGAGAGAAATCCGCCTTCTGAATTTTCTGCTATCAAAACAGTATACGCCTAATCCTATTATTTTAGCTATTATTACGTTCGAAAAACAAAACACTCTACGTCAGTCAGTAGGCTGAGAAAATCAGAAAATCAAACCAGTAAACTTAGATGGAGAGAAGATTCCCAATATGACTTGTTCTCCTGTACAACCAATACTCTTCAGTTCTTCTAGTGACACAGTAAAAATTTCAGCCTGATTGTTACTGAATGTATGCTCGTCTTCTCCAAATATTACATGTTTGTCTTCCTTACTAATAATTTTATATTTCTTTTTTTAACCTATATAGTTTGTGAACGTGGTTCTAAGATCCTATTTTCTTTTCATCATCTAGTTTGCCATAGCACCTAACATGAATGTTGTTCTATCACCTGACAAATCGCTTCAAGTACTAGTGCTTAAAAATGTTGAGCAGACAAGGAGGAAATTTTAAAAATAAATTTATTCTTTATGTCAGTTATTTTTTTAATATAATGGTACGAGTATATTATGACATTTCTGCACTTTCATAATTAATTAACTGTTATCAAAGTTTAGCAGCGGTGCATATCCGCTTTGAGATCATAATGAAACAGACATGACTAGAAAGAGAAACAGATATGACTAACCCATGTCTATCCGAACTCAATGAATTTTACTAGTTACTAGTTACTATATTCAGTTTCTATATGTTCTTGCTTCGCCAATTTGTTGATCTTGATTTATTGTGTTTGACAGAAAAGTTCATATTATGAAAGACAGTCAAAGCTCCTCTAAGAAGGCTTGCCATGCCCGGGTCTCCACCTCCCTCGCCAGTTCTAAGCGCCGAGGTTGGGCAGACCTTCTAGACTGCCTTATCCACAAGATCATTGCTCTGTTCACCTCCTGCCATGACCTCCTCGCATTTATTGGGACATGTCGTTCTTGGCGTGTAGCCTTCTCCTCCTACCCATAAAAATTTACATTTGCCTTCCCCCCTCTTATCTTTCAGCCTGATGTGTGTTCCCATCACAGCTATTACCCTCATAACGACTTTCTCTACGATACCAAATAGCAGCTCATTGATCCTACGAATGCAACCTTATCTAATAACTGTCCAGTGCTCCTGCTTTGTGAAACTCTACATGACATGGAATTTGTAGGATGCTCGCAGGGTTATCTCATCTTTTCAAGCCATGAACAATGCCTCCTTGTCAATGTGAGCACGGGTGGTCAAGTAAGACCACCCCAACTACCATACCCTGACAACTGTGATATTGACTACAACATCCTCACGCGCCCCTCTCATTGCCCAACACATATCTGTTAGTTTGCACCAAGTTTCCGCTGTTCCAGTGGCAGGTTGGAAGCCATACTTGGTCGGAGTGGTGCCTTCCAAATGATCATATCTCTCAGATTCTGGTCTTCCAAGGTCTGATCTTCACCGTGGACGCTCATAGGAAGCTTTGTTGTATGCACTTGGGGCAGCAGCCCAGTGTTGCGGCTGTAGCATATAAATGTGAATTCAGCAAACTTATGGACGTCAGTTATCGGCCATGGTTGGTTGAGTGTGGCGATGTGCTCCTCATGGTCACAATCAAAATAGAGTATGTTGTCAGGCTTGTCAGATTTGAGGTCTTTCGTCTTGAATTTTCAGCTGAGTCACCAAGGTGGGTGAAGGTGGACAAGTTGCAAAACTGGGCTATCTTTGTTGGCACTGACTGGAGAAACCCTATCATTGCTTGCAAGAACCCTGAAAGATGGGGAGAAAAGACCAAGCATGTATATGTTGCAAGCCCGTACAACGACTCCACGCAGCCTTGGTTCGAGGTCCAGTTGGGCGTGGTCAGGGATATACAAGAGACTGGAGCCCCTCTGGGTGTTCCCTAGCATGACCTCTCGTGTCGACGTATCGTCGCTATGCATGGCCAACCATGGCTTGTGGAGGCAGGATCATCCTTGACCTCTCGTGTCGGCGTATCGTCGCTATGCATGGCCAACCATGGCTTGTGGCAGCAGGATCAGCCTTGACCCCGGGGCAGCAAACTTAGTTGGAAGAATTTATGCATCCATTGGCGGTGCTTGTTTATATGGTTGTCTCCATGTCAATGTCTGCTTAGCTGTAATAGGAAGATGAAATTGCTGCTTTTGTGATCCATCTGGAGTGAATGTTGCTTCTTCCTAATACAAGAGGTATTAGTCCAAATTGTTTCTTCTGTACTCCCTGATAGTGCTTCATTATCTTTGTGTTTTGCTTGTATGTCTGTTCACCCGTGATGTGACGAAGATCATGAACGGATTACTAAAAAATCTTGCTTCTGTGCTCCATCCTATGTGGATGATGGTTCATCTTGGTTAGCTTGTGGGTGTGATAGATTTCTTCTCCAAGAAATATTTCTTTTAACAGAGCTAGCAATTGACTATTTTATTTTTCGAATTTTTGTACTAGATTAGAGCACACACATGGAAACGCCTTGCTTCTTCTGGTCCCCCCTAACCAAAATCAAACGAATCCTGAATATTTCAGTAGATTTTAGCATATAAATTTAAGCATGTCAGGCCTGAACAAGTGTTATACTGCTAGTTTCCATTGTCCTAGTCACATGCTGGTCCCCATGTCTCCGCCACTGCCAACGCTCCCTAGTTCCAGCATTGGGACGCCCGTTTCTACCTGTTGTTCCAGCACGCATCATCGATAGTCGCAGCTACGGCCGACGTGGCTTGCAGCACCGGCGCTCGCCACTTGTATCTCCCCTTCGCTGGTGAAGGAGGGTAGGATGGGTGGGCAAGACCATGTCAAGTAGGCAGCGACGACCGGCATGCTCGCATGTCTAACTTTAGGTGTTGGTGGGGAACTAGGGATAGAGGAGAAGGGGAGCTTGACGAGCTAGACAGAAGAGAGAAGCCGGTGCTGGCTCCACCAGCATGCATCCTTGCATCTGGCGGCGGTCAACCCCCCCCCCCCCCCCCCCCCAGCCCTAGGAGTGCCGGTAGCAGACGTGAGCACGGGTGAGAGGCCTGATGGTGGCGCGGGAGCTGATAAATAGCATCGCTGGGGATGAGAAAATAATTTGGCAGTGCCCTCTGAAGAGAAGGATCGAGCGAGGAAATGAATGGACATTGAAGGAAAAAGCGAACAAAAATGAAGCTCCTGTGTAAAAGTTTGGCTGCGCGACCAAGGTTGGTCGATGCAGGCTTACGACATGTGATGGATTCAAAACGATGTCCCATGCGGGAATATACGGCGCAGCTACGGTAGTCAAACTACCCACCATCACGACGTATGAAAATATCTCCAATTACTTCGACAAGGTTTTTATCTTGGCTTGGCAGTTATTTTCTGCATTTGAACTATCTGCATGCGGAAAGGCGTCACAGCACCCGGGTGCCCCGACACCCGGTTATCCAGCGCGTCCTGTGCTTTGAAGATTTGTGCCGAGGACTTGACAGCAGTATGTCATTTGCGTTGCATGTTAATTAAGCATTCATTTTACAGAGTAGAACAGGGCTAGTCCTAGGCTGCGGGAGACAGGGTAGGCGTGGCTGCATGTCACGGAGCCTTGGCACGGAGGTCAGGTTCTGCTGGTGTGCATGCTGGTTACTATTGACAAGACAGGTCACATCTCACTCTCCCATGCCATGTCTCTCACATGCAGGTTCTGCATGCACGAGGGGAGCTTTTTTTCACAGATTCTCCATGCACGAGGGAAGCTCTCTCTCACATATTTTTTCATAGCAGGTCAGACCACTGTAGTCATGTGACGTCCGATGCCAACAATAGCTTTGATTGGCCCAATGCAGCATCCACATCCTTTCCAATTTTTTTGGACGCGTCTAGCGGGTGGCCGGCTGCCCACTAGCACTCCGTGGTGGCCGGCTGAAAAAGGTAAGTTCTTGTCTCCCTGACTCATATTAGAAAAAGTAAACAAGTGTGGACATATGTGAAAAGGATAAATAATTGTAAATTATCCATATGAACAGATGTGAACGTATTTAATTTGTGTTTTCAGTTTTTTAAAAAATCATAACTTTCAAACCGCGCGTCGAAATTAAAATCCGTTTTCACTTTTGGAACCCTCGTGGCGTGCTCTTCGAAACTAGATCCCGCATATATGAGCGCTTGTGTCTGTACTGATGCTCAAAAAAGAAACTAGATCCCGCATGGTTATGTTTTGACGAAAAAAATTTGTGCAATTTTCTCCCTGTTTTGTGCAACTGCCTAGTCGTCGGTGTGCAACTATCTGACAGGGATGTGCAACTTTTCTCCTATACTGTAAACATGCGGATTTCAATGATGGTGCAAAGTAACTCCTTCCAATGAGATGTGCAACTTCGTCTGTTATGCAGGCCAACTGCATAGTAGTTGATCTGCAACTTTTCCTTGTCCGTGGATGTACTTCACTATTTGCTGCATCGGCCAACAACCTAACAGTGGATGTGCAACTTCGTATACTACCACAGCCAACTGTCTAACTGTGATTTGCAACTTTCTCTTATACCCCATGGATGTGTAGTTTTCCTACTAGCACACGGCCCAAACCACCCTCTAGTGAGTTTTGCAACTTTAGCACTCTGTTTATATGCAACTTTTTATCATTCAACTGATGTGCAACTTTGTATATTGCCCGTGACCAACTACCTAGCAAACTATGTGCAACTCTGTTTGTTGGTCCTGCCAATTAAAAATACAGGTCCACAAATCACTAGTGCAGAACCGGGCAATAGCACCGGTTCGTAAGGCCTTTTAGTGCCGGTTCCATAACCGGCACTAAAGTTTGGTCACTAAAGCCCCCCCCCCTTAGTACCGGTTCAGCACGAACCGGTGCTAAAGGGAAACCATGTGGCATGAGCCAGCTCCGGGGGCCGGGAGCCCTTTAGTACCGGTTGGTAACACCAACCGGTACTAAATGTTTGTGGGTTTTTGTTTTATTTTGTATTTTTCAATTAAATTTGTGTTATCAATTTAATTTAGGATTGTTTTACATTATAATGAGTTGTAGTCGTCATCATCATCATCATCATCATCATCATCATCGCATATTAATAAATAAATAAACTCTAGCTAGCTAAAAATCATCGTAGTCATCTAATTACCACTATTTAATCATCATAGTCATTACCGCTAGCTATCTAATCATCACCAACACTGGCTAGCTTAAAGAGGAAACATTCACTTTCTAACAGAAGCAAAGATATCATCGAGTTCAACATAATCATCACCAACATCGAAGTTCAGGACACAGACATGAGACACTAATTAAGAGCATGAACTAGTGCTGCTCCCTCTCAGGTAGAATAGCATAGAACATGTATAGCTCTCCTGATTCATCATACTGGAGCATGCAGATGAATCTGTCTCCTAATCTTGGGTTGCGCTTCTCCTTGCTGCCCCCTAGTACTTCTCTGCGATCGTTAACAATTTTGCTCCAATCTTTCACTATTAAGCATTCTTCGCTTTCAGAAATCCTGAATGCACTCATGTGCAATGTAGGATATCTTGGCCGTAAGCTAACCATTGACATGTCACCTTTAGTCTCGATCCACTGAGGCACAACTGTCATCGGAAGTCCCTGTTGAAGAACATCGTATAGTAATTAATATACTAAGCAATGAAAGTTTAGCTTCAAAAATAATGTATGCAAAAGATGCACTAATTAAGGACAAATAGTTAAAATCTTACCATCTTTCCATTATAGATGTAACCGTAGTTCAATACGATCACCATTGGTCGCACGTTTTGAGTACTAACATTTCTAAGTTCAGGAAAAAATTTTGTCTTGACAGTATTAAGATCCTCAAGTCATGAAACATAATGACTTATATCCTCGCAGTTTAGTTGAGCCTTGGGGCAGTAGTAGGTCCTATCTACCAAGCGCCGGACATGTTTGCTTGAACCGAAATAAGCTGGCAATACAAATTAGTTGTCAACTATTTTTGAATAAACTGTATCAAAGACATAAACATATGCATGCATGGTTGAGAAAAACTGGTAGAACTGGAGGTGTTTGCACATCGACCCAGATGTCTATATTACCTTCAATATCATCTTCCGGACGAATATCAAAGGTGACAACCATACCAGGCTCAAATGCATAAGCCTTGCATAGTGCTTGCCAAATTTTGCATTCAAAATGGGTGTATGTGTCTCCATTATATAATTTGACGTTGAAAGTATACCCATGCTCCGTCTTCAAGTAAACTCTCTTTACCTCCATATCATCTATAGCAATAAAACCTATCTTATCCAAGACAAAAATTCTTGCATGGCAGGGGATGCGCTAGTAGAATAGTGAAAATTTAAATTTATAAGTTGAAGCAAATGAAGCATAAGTTTTGCATTCAAATAATAATTGCCAAAGTGACTTACTGTATCAACTTCGAATGTCTCATCCAGCTTGATGCTGAAGCGCCTACCATCAACAAGGAAATTTCTGTCGCACAGGCCGCGCTGGTCTTCACAGTGTTCACACATAATGAAATCTTTTTCGTCGTCAGATGACATTTCCTATGTTCATATAGGTGAAACATTAAACACCTATTACTATCTAACATTAATTAATATCTAGCCAAATATATATTCATCTAACATTTGACATTAATATATCTAACTATATTCATCTCTAACAATTGACATTATTATATATTTAACTTTTCTATCTAATACATCTAACATTCGACATTAATCTAACATATAAACTCAAAATATATAAAAAATTAAATAAACAGAAAAACTAATTAACAAATAATATTTTAATTAGATCATCAAATCTCAGATACCTAAATTTTCTTACTAAAAATAAACTAGTTATATTAATTATTGAACTAGTTCAAATCTCATATACCTAAATAAACTAGTTATATTAATTTTTAAACTAGTTCAAATCTCATATACCTAAATAAACTAGTTCGACAATTTTCTTACTAAAAATAAACTAGTTATATTAATTATTGAACTAGTTCAAATCTCATATACCTAAATAAACTAGTTATATTAATTTTTAAACTAGTTCAAATCTCATATACCTAAATAAACTAGTTCGACAATTTTCTTACTAAAAATAAACTAGTTATATTAATTATTGAACTAGTTCAAATCTCATATACCTAAATAAACTAGTTATATTAATTTTTAAACTAGTTCAAATCTCATATACCTAAATAAACTAGTTCGACAATTTTCTTACTAAAAATAAACTAGTTATATTAATTATTGAACTAGTTCAAATCTCATATACCTAAATAAACTAGTTATATTAATTTTTAAACTAGTTCAAATCTCATATACCTAAATAAACTAGTTCGACAATTTTCTTACTAAAAATAAACTAGTTATATTAATTATTGAACTAGTTCAAATCTCATATACCTAAATAAACTAGTTATATTAATTTTTAAACTAGTTCAAATCTCATATACCTAAATAAACTAGTTCGACAATTTTCTTACTAAAAATAAACTAGTTATATTAATTATTGAACTAGTTCAAATCTCATATACCTAAATAAACTAGTTATATTAATTTTTAAACTAGTTCAAATCTCATATACCTAAATAAACTAGTTCGACAATTTTCTTACTAAAAATAAACTAGTTATATTAATTATTGAACTAGTTCAAATCTCATATACCTAAATAAACTAGTTCGATAATTTTCTTACTAAAAATAAACTAGTTATATTAATTATTCAACTAGTTCAAATCTCTAGTTCGACAATTTTCTATCTAGCTAATTCATCTAACATTCGACATTAATCAAACATTCGATCATCTAATTAACTTTTCTAAAAACAGAAAATAAGTTAAAAAAAATGTGTGTGTGTATGTGTGTGTATGTATATATGCATGTGTGTGTATGTGTGTGGCCCCGTACGCCGCCGCCCCGTACGTACGAGCGGGGGCGCTGGCGTATGGGGCGGGGGCGGCGGCGTACGTACGGGCGGGGGCGCCGCCATACGGGCCGGGTGCGAGGACGACGGACGGCGGCGCGGCGGGTATACGCGAGAGCGAGAGACGTACGGGACCGCGGCGGGACGACGACGGACGGCGGCGCGCGGCGTTCGGGGCGGCGGCGCGAGACGGCGACGACAACGGGCGGTGGCGGGGACAGCGACGACGACGACGGACGACGGGCGACGGGCGGCGAGGACGGGTTCGAGCGGCGCGCGAGAGGTTGGAGACGAAAGAAGTGGGGAGATCTAACTGAATTTTCGTAAGTGTTGTATATATAGGAGAGGCCTTTAGTACCGGTTGGAGCCACCAACCGGTACTAAAGGCCAACTTTGGCTAGGCCAAGAGGCGGGAAGAGCAGGCCTTTAGTACCGGTTGGTAGTTCCAACCGGTACTAAAGGGTGGTCTTTAGTACCGGTTGGAGCCACCAACCGGTACTAAAGGCCTCGCGCTGCCATCCCAAAGTTTAGTCCCACCTCGTCGGGCGAAGTGCAGCCGCACTGATTTATAAACCCAGCCGCGGCTACCTCTTCGAACTCCTCTATATAGCAGGCTTCTGGGCCTAATTAATTAGGGTGCGCTGCCCTGTGAGCCTGCTGGCCCTTCTGGGCCTGCATTTGCACACCCTAGGTCTAGCAGGCCCACTGGGCAGCGCACCAACAAATTTTTTATATAGTTTTTTCTTTCTGCATTATTTATTTTCTTCTATTTATTTTTGAGTAGTTTTTTATATAGTTTTTTCTTTTCTGCATTATTTATTTTCTTCTATTTATTTTTGAGTAATTTTTTTGTATAGTTTTTTTATTTTCTGCATTATTTCTTTTCTTCTATTTATTTATCCAGTTTTTGCCGTGACCCGCTCTACTCTTTCGCGCATGCTATGCGGGTGATATGATGATACCATGCCAAGTTTCAACATTTTCAGGATTCATTCTGTAGTGATTTTCAATTTCACGGTCATTTAGCTCTCTAAAACAATTAGGTAAATGACCGAGAAACAACAAATGATGTCAGAACATGTTGGAAATTGATGACGTTGCTTTGAATGCTGCATACTAAACACAAAAGAAGTCCGAAGTTCAAATAAGTTTAAAAAACATTGAAGTGGCCGTGTAACAGATGAGTTCTCGTCCGAAACCCTGATACTGTGAAATAGTTTGTCCAGTTTGTACACGAAGTGCGTCCAGTTTTTTCCGTGATCCTCTCTACTCTTTCGCGCATGCTATGCGGGTGATATGATGATACCATGCCAAGTTTCAACATTTTCAGGATTCATTTTGTGGTGATTTTCAATTTCACGGTCCTTTAGCTCTCTAAACAATTAGGTAAATGGCCGAAAAAGAACAAATGATGTCAGAACATGTTGGAAATTGATGACGTTGCTTTGAATGCTGCATACTAAACACAAAAGAAGTCTGGAGTTCAAATAAGTTTAAAAAATATTGAAGTGGCCGTGTAACAGATGAGTTCTCGTCCGAAACCCTGATACTCCGAAAGAGTATGTCCAGTTTGTAAACGAAGTGCGTCCAGTTTTTGCCGTGACCCTCTCAACTCTTTCGCGCATGCTATGCGGGTGATATGATGATACCATGCCAAGTTTCAACATTTTCAGGATTCATTTTGTAGTGATTTTCAATTTCACGGTCATTTAGCTCTCTAAAACAATTAGGTAAATGACCGAAAAACAACAACTGATGTCAGAACATGTTGGAAATTGATGGCGTCGCTTTGAATGCTGCATACTGAACACAAAAGAAGTCCGGAGTTCAAATAAGTTTAAAAAACATTGAAGTGGCCATGTAATAGATGAGTTCTCGTCCGAAACCCTGATATTCTGAAATAGTTTGTCTAGTTTGTACACGAAGTGCGTCCAGTTTTTGCCGTGACCCTCTCTACTCTTTCGCGCATGCTATGCGGGTGATATGATGATACCATGCCAAGTTTCAACATTTTCAGGATTCATTTTGTAGTGATTTTCAATTTCACGGTCATTTAGCTCTCTAAAACAATTAGGTAAATGACCGAAAAACAACAACTGATGTCAGAACATGTTGGAAATTGATGACGTCGCTTTGAATGCTGCATACTGAACACAAAAGAAGTCCGGGAGTTCAAATAAGTTTAAAAAACATTGAAGTGGCCGTGTAACAGATGAGTTCTCGTCCGAAACCCTGATACTTCCGAAAGAAGTTTGTCCAGTTTGTACAACGAAGTGCGTCCAGTTTTTGCCGTGACCCTCTCTACTCTTTCCGCACATGCTAATGCGGTGATATGATGATACATGCCAAGTTCAACATTTTCAGATTCATTTTGTAGTGATTTTCAATTTCACGGTCATTTTAGCTCTCTAAAAACAAGTAAATGACCGAAAAACACAAATGATGTCAGAACATGTTGGAATTGATGACGTCGCTTTGAATGTTGCATACTGAACACAAAAGAAGTCCGGAGTTTCAATAAGTTAAAAAACATGGAAGTGGCCGTGTAATCAGATGAGTTCTCGTCCGAAACCTGATACTCCGAAAAGAGTTCCAGTTTTGTACTGAAGTGCGTCCAGTTTTTGCCGTGACCCTCTCTACTCTTTCGCGCATGCTATGCAGGTGATATGATGATACCATGCCAAGTTCAACATTTTCAGGATTCATTTTGTAGTGATTTTGAATTTCACGGTCATTTAGCTCTGTAAACAATTAGGTAATGGCCGAAAAACAACAATGATGTCAGAACATGTTGGAAATTATGACGTTGCTTTGATGCTGCATACTAAACACAAAAGAAGTCCGAACTTCAAATAAGTTTAAAAAACATTGAAGTGGCCGTGTAACAGATGAGTTCTCGTCCGAACCCTGATACTCCGAAAGAGTATGTCCAGTTTGTACACGAAGTGCGTCCAGTTTTTGCCGTGACCCTCTCTACTCTTTCGCGCATGCTATGCGGGTGATATGATGATACCATGCCAAGTTTCACATTTTCAGGATTCATTTTGTAGTGATTTTCAATTTCACGGTCATTTAGCTCTCTAAACAATTAGGTAAATGACCGAAAAACAACAAATGATGTCAGAACATGTTGGAAATTGGTGATGTCGCTTTAAATGCTGCATACTGAACATAAAAGATGTCCGGAGTTCAAATAAGTTTAAAAAACATTGAAGTGGCCGTGTAACAGATGAGTTCTCGTCCGAACCCCTGATACTCCGAAAGAGTTTGTCCAGTTTGTACATGAAGTGCGTCTAGTTTTTGCCGTGACCCTCTCTACTCTTTCGCGCATGCTATGCGGGTGATATGATGATACCATGCCATGTTTCAACATTTTCAGGATTCATTTTGTAGTGATTTTCAATTTCACGGTCATTTAGCTCTCTAAACAATTAGGTAAATGACCGAAAAACAACAAATGATGTTAGAACATGTTGGAAATTGATGACGTCGCTTTGAATGCTGCATACCGAACACAAAAGAAGTCCGGAGTTCAAATAAGTTTGAAAAACATTGAATTGCCCGTGTAACAGATGAGTTCTCGTCCGAAACCCTGATACTCCGAAAGAGTTTGTCCAGTTTGTACACGAAGTGCGTCAGTTTTTGCCATGACCCTCTCTACTCTTCGCGCATGCTATGCGGGTGATATGATGATACATGCCAAGTTTCAACATTTTCAGGATCATTTGTAGTGATTTCAATTTCCACGTCATTAGCTCTCTAAAACAAATTAGGTAAATGACCGAAAACACAATGATGTCAGAACATGTTGGAAATTGATGACGTCGCTTTGAAATGCTGCATTACTGACACAAAAGAAGTCCGGAGTTCAAATAAGTTAAAAAACATATGAAGTGGCCGTGTAACAGATGAGTTTCGTCGAAACCCTGATACTCTGAAAGAGTGTCCAGTTTGTACACGAAGTGTCCAGTTTTTGCCGTGACCTCTACTCTTCGCGCATGCTATGCGGGTGAAATGATGATACCATGCCAAGTGTCAACATTTTCAGGATTCATTTTGTAGTGATTTTCAATTTCACGGTCATTTAGCTCTCTAAACAATTAGGTAAATGACCGAAAAACAACAAATGATGTCAGAACATGTTGGAAATTGATGACGTCGGCTTTGAATGCTGCATACTGAACAAAAGAAGTCGGAGTTCAAATAAGTTAAAAAACATTGAAGTGGCCATGTAACAGATGAGTTCTTGTCCGAAACCCTGATACTCGGAAAGAGTATGTCCAGTTTGTACATGAAGTGCGTCCAGTTTTTGCCGTGACCCTCTCTACTCTTTCGCGCATCCTATGAGGGTGATATGATGATACCATGCCAAGTTTCAACATTTTCAGGATTCATTTTGTAGTGATTTTCAATTTCACGGTCATTTAGCTCTCTAAACAATTAGGTAAATGACCAAAAAAACAAATGATGTCAGAACATGTTGGAAATTGATGATGTCGCTTTCAATGCTGGATACTGAACACAAAAGAAGTCCGGAGTTCAAATAAGTTTAAAAAACATTGAAGTGGCCGTGTAACAGATGAGTTCTCATCCGAAACCCTGATACTCGGAAAGAGTTTGTCCAGTTTGTACACGAAGTGCGTCCAGTTTTTGCCGTGACCCTCTCTACTCTTTCGTGCATGCTATGCGGGTGATATGATGATACCATGCCAAGTTTCAACATTTTCAGGATTCATTTTGTAGTGATTTTCAATTTCACGGTAATTTTGCTCTCTAAACAATTAGGTAAATGACCGACAAATAAAAAATGATGTCAAAACATGTTGGAAATTGATGACGTCGCTTTAAATGCTGTATACTTAACACAAAAGAAGTTCGGAGTTCAAATAAGTTTAAAAACATTGAAGTGGCATGTAATAGATGAGTTCTCGTCCGAAACCTCGATATTCTGAAAGAGTTTGTTCCAGTTTGTACACGAAGTGCGTCCAGTTTTTGCCGGTGACCCTCTATCTTCGCGCATGCTATGCGGGTGATATGATGATACCATGCCAAGTTTCACCATTTTCCAGGGATTCATTTGTAGTGATTTTCAATTTCACGATCATTTAGCCTCTCTAAAACAATTAGGTAAATGACCGAAAACAACAATGATGTCAGAACATGTTGGAATTGATGACGTCGCTTTGAATGCTGGCATACTGAACACAAAAGAAGTCCGGAGTTCAAATAAGTTTAAAAAACATTGAAGTGGCCGTGTAACAGATTTGTTCTCGTCCGAAACCCTGATACTCCGAAAGAGTATGTCTAGTTTGTACTTGAAGTGCGTCCAGTTTTTGCCGTGACCCTCTATACTCTTTCGCGCATGCTATGCGGGTGATATGATGATACCATGCCAAGTTTCAACATTTTCAGGATTCATTTTGTAGTGATTTTCAATTTCACGGTCATTTAGCTCTCTAAACAATTAGGTAAATGACCGAAAAACAACAAATGATGTCAGAACATGTTGGAAATTGATGACGTCGCTTTGAATGCTGCATACTAAATACAAAAGAAGTCCGGAGTTCAAATAAGTTTAAAAAACATTGAAGTGGCCGTGTAACAGATTTGTTCTCGTCCGAAACCCTGATACTCCGAAAGAGTATGTCTAGTTTGTGCTTGAAGTGCGTCCAGTTTTTGCCGTGACCCTCTCTACTCTTTCGCGCATGCTATGCGGGTGATATGATGATACCATGCCAAGTTTCAACATTTTCAGGATTCATTTTGTAGTGATTTTCAATTTCACAGTCATTTAGCTCTCTAAAACAATTAGGTAAATGACCGAAAAACAACAAATGATGTCAGAACATGTTGGAAATTGATGACGTCGCTTTGAATGCTGCATACTGAACACAAAAGAAGTCCGAAGTTCAAATAAGTTTAAAAAACATTGAAGTGGCCGTGTAACAGAAGAGTTCTCGTCCGAAACCCTGATACTCCGAAAGAGTATGTCCAGTTTGTACATGAAGTGCGTCCAGTTTTTGCCGTGACCCTCTCTACTCTTTCGCGCATGCTATGCAGGTGATATGATGATACCATGCCAAGTTTCAACATTTTCAGGATTCATTTTGTAGTGATTTTCAATTTCACGGTCATTTAGCACTCTAAACAATTAGGTAAATGGCTGAAAAACAACAAATGATGCCAGAACATGTTGGAAATTGATGACGTCGCTTTGAATGCTGCATACTAAACACAAAAGAAGTACGGAGTTCAAATAAGTTTAAAAAATATTGAAGTGGCCGTGTAACAGATGAGTTCTCGTCCGAAACCCTGATACTCCGAAAGAGTATGTCCAGTTTGTACACGAAGTGCGTCCAGTTTTTGCCGTGAGCCTCTCTACTCTTTCGCGCATGCTATGTGGGTGATATGATGATACCATGCCAAGTTTCAACATTTTCAGGATTCATTTTGTAGTGATTTTCAATTTCACGGTCATTTAGCTCTCTAAAATAATTAGGTAAATGACCGAAAAATAACAAATGATGTCAGAACATGTTGGAAATTGATGACGTCGCTTTGAATGCTGCGTACTAAACACAAAAGAAGTCCGGAGTTCAAATAATTTATTAAAAATAAAAAAGAGGTGCAATGCTGGTTAATTTGCTTCAAGCCATTCGGAATAGTGTATACTGCACTGCACATAGCTCAGTGCAATATATGCTATTCCGCAAGGCTTGAAGCTAATCAACATGTAGGTGAGCATTGCAACTCTTCGTCATTGTCTGTGCACTCACGGCTTATAAACCGCTCATACTGCCTCTCTCTTGGCGAGGTGGGACTAAAAATCAGCTTACAAAGAAACTCTAGTACCGGTTCATGGCATGAACCGGTACTAAAGGTCTTTGTGGGGGCCCCAGACCGAGCATAGCCTGACACAGCCTCATTAGTACCGGTTCGTGGCATGAACCGGTACTAAAGGTTACCCACGAACCGGTACTAATGATGCCCGCCCGCCTAGCCGTTGGAAACGGCACTAATGGTCACATTAGTGCCGGCTCAAATTCAAACCGGCACTAATGTGCTTCACATTTGACCATTTTTCTACTAGTGAATAGAGAGCGTGGGGAGTTGCACATTGACTAATAAGCAGTTGGCTTGAACAATAGACTAAGTTGCACATATCCCTTGCAGGGGAGGTGGGGGTAGGGTGTGCCAACAGTGAAAAACTATGCATCCACGAGTAGGGGGGAGGGTTGCACAACGACTACTAGGTAGTTGGTCGGGACAGTAGACTAGTTGCACCATATAGCACGAAAGTTGGCATCGAAAAAATTTCGTCGAAACATACCCATGTGGGATCTAGTTTTAAAGATCTCGTCCCGAGAAATCCAACAGTGAAGATAGATCTAAATTCCGACGCATGGTTTGAAAGATAAGACTTTTTTAAAATTTAAAAATCCTGAAATAAATAGACGTGGATCTGTTTTTCATCATATGTGACAAGTCTGACCGCATTTAATGCTAGTAGTCACATGCACTAGTAGACAATACATGCATGTATGCATGCGAGTGACAGAACGGCCGCTCATTCTCTCCAACGAGCGCGCGTGCACTTTTAAGATTTTAGGTTTTTTTTTATTTTGCTAAGAAGATGGAACAACAGCGCAGTTGAGTACAGACTACACAATATTCTGCTGAAGTGCTGATGCTCCTTTCTCTCTTCTATCTCTTGCACCCTCTCTCTCCTCTCTCCGTCTCTCACACACAACGCCTGTCTCTGCTCTTTTCTCTCTCGACACAACGCATCTTTCTCCCTTCTCCCTCACAGCACCTCTCTCTCTCAGAGAGAAAAAAGAACCCTCTCTCTCCTGCGGTCTCACACATGCAGATGAGCCAATGATATGGAATGATGGGATGTAACATAAGGTGGCTTTCTTTCACGTCCATACAGTGCCTCATGCGTGCATCAGTTTGCTAATATAGTACAAAGGACTGCAGAGCACTGCAAATCACAGATTTGCGCCAGACCAAGGATTGGATCACGAGGCGGGACAACCACAACGAACGGCCAAAGATAATGGGGTGTCCAGACACCTGGGTATTGAAAAGTCAGTCTCGATCTGCATGTATTTGCCTTCATAATGATTTTTTATGAAAGACCGATATCTATTTTAAAAGTTCATCAAAAATACAAAGCACACAAACATAATAAAAACTATATCAAAGTCCCTACACCATTGAACAACCACTAACAATATCTATAGCCGAGCACCCCAAACCCTCCTCAAACGTTCGGGGGACCGCCCGGTCACTGATCGGTCAAGAAATTTTGACCCAGCCGGACGCCTCAAACGGGCCTCAAATGCCCGGGCTGACCGGCGCCCCTCATATCCAACGCAAAATATAGGGCGGATATAGGGCGCCCGGGTGCGTCCAGACGCCCCCGCCACGTCGGACCGGGCCCATGCTGGCCCACCCAACCTCACATATATTCCTTCCCGTCCGCTCGCCGCACCAAACCCTAGCCACTTCACTCCACTCCCCTTTGTCACCCAACCTCGTCTCCGGCGACGTCCGGCCATCTCCAGTATGGCGGGCAGCGGATCCGAGTCCTTCACCTCAGATCCGTCGACCCCGAACTCATCCCACGCGACCCCGAGGAGGAGATGGCCATCCGGCTTGCACTCTGCCGCTTCCGAGAGGAGGCCCGTGCATGGCAGCATTTGGACTTCTTTCGTCGGGAATCCATTGCGTCTACCCAAATGGCGCATGGACCCGGCGCTAGGGCAGCCGTCGCTGCCTCACGGGAGGCGGGGGCGACCCGTCTGGCAGCCGAACGCGGTGGCGGACACGCAACCCCTTCGTTGGCGCGCCGAGGCGATGGACACACCGTGGGCGTCGTCGACGCAAATATGGCGTAGCGTGCCGGACGTGTGAAGCAGCGGGTATGGGAGGCGACGGCGGCCCTCGCGGCGGTGGACGTCGGTGAGGTGGAGTCGCATTATTCGGCGCACCATATGGTGCACCAGTCCGGGCACCGCAACGACATCGTGGTGGATGTTGCCGGCTCATCCCAGGATGGATCCATCATCGATCTGACATCCACCGGCAGCCAACGGGTTCCGGGCTCCGACGAGGAAGAGTGGGGAATGGGAGACGGCGGCGCCTTGAGTCGCATGAGCCGGCTTGTGTCCCATGCCCTACTCTACCTTGCTGGCGACCGGACTAACACTGGGGAGCAGCCGGCCGCCAGACATGGCCATAACGACCGGACAAGTTCTGCTTAAAAATTGCTACGTTGCATGTAATAATATGGATTTGAGGTTTCTAATTTAAGGTATCTGGATGTGGATTGCATTATTTGAGGCGTGACTGGTCATTGTCCGCGGACGCATCCGCAGGCGTTTGAGAGGCCGGATTTGCCCATCACAGCTGTAGATGCTCTAATGTTTTCAGAACAAACAGTCGATGCGTCAATATCGCCGCTCCCATACTAGAGTTGACCTGACGTTGCCGATGACTCCTGGGAAATCTTCACGTGCGTGCTCCTAAGGAGCATCATCTTGGAGCCGCAATCGTCGTCATGGAACCCTTGAACGATATGAAGCGCCCGATCCATCCGTCGCCCATGCGAGGACTAGAAAATCATAACCAAAACTACTAGTCCTAACTGAGGCACCGAGCTTTTCCTTGCCGCCACTAGCCGCCAGAGTGGTAGCCAAAGAACAGGCGAATCCTCGGGCTGGCCGATGGATCATGGAGGAGACAACTTTGCCCTAACCACCTACTTCTGAGTGAAATGAAAAAATTGATAATGTTTGATCCACATATGCATTGTCTCGTGATGACCTTTTGATGAGATAAAATAAAGTAGTTCCTCTACGACAGACACACACACCAATGGCGATTTTGTTTGCAGCCCAGGATTTTTGATTAAAGTGTTTACCAAATCGATCTATCTGTATGTTTCACCCATCCGCCAAAAATATCGAATCATTGACCATTTCGATCACATTCATCCGGAATTCCAGATCCACTGATAAATACTTAATTCATTTCAAATTAAATTATCTCACCATTACATATTGTGGTGTAGCAGCTTCTAGAGTTTCTCTCTTATGGATTTGCAGTAGGATCCACCTGGACTGACTCTTTTATGTTTTTGCCACTACAACAGCAATTTCTTGAATCTTTGCAGTATCCATTTTTGCTATAACCATAACGAGCGCATAACTCACCGCATGTTACATTTGGGTAGTGACCCGAGCATTCCGGTGCCACTAAGCACGCCCCTGCAAAAAGAGCTTAAAAGTGTCAGTTTTCCACGATGATTCTAGATATATGCACTTGGGAAACAAAATTTCCTATATATACGATGAGGAATGAAAGCAAGGACAACAACCTTGTGTAGTTGAGAAAGGCAATAAGGTTGTGGCCATGACCACAAGCACCGCCAAGCAAACAACCCTTGTGTTTCTCTTGAGAATTGCCATGGTCGATTAGCAACTCTTTTATTCCTCTTTTCCACTCTTATTGTGAGTTTTGTGGCTTGATGCAAATTGCCAGTGTTTATATAGTGTGACAGGAACATAGATCAGCATCATCTACAATAAATGCCTAATTAATACCCACTAATTTCCACCGACCATTAATTGACATTCCAAAATAACATTGAGATATACTACCCCATTTAATGGTTGGAAAAAGTTCATTTTAAACCCTGAATTTGTAGAGGTTCGGCGAAATGAACCCCCAAGTCGAAATCCCTGTCGATTGCACCCTTGAACTATGCAATCCCGGTCTGAATCGAACCTTCGGGTCGTTTGGATGACCGGGATTCGGACATTTCGCAGAGGGCGCACACCAGCTCCTGCTGGGCCAGCCCGCTTTAGTTTTTTCCATTCAAAAAGAAATCGCAAAGGGCGCTACTCCCTGCTGTGCCGGCCCGCATAATTGTTTTCGTTAAAAGCAGAAAGAAAAAACGCCGCTCGAATACGAGATCCCATGCTGGTGCTGTTTGATCGAAAAAAAAGAAAGTTGTGAATTAGAATTTAAAAAATAAAAATAGTTTACAAATTTTGAAAAAAAAATCACGGACCTAGAAAAAGTTCAACAATTTTGAAAAGAAGTTGACGGGTTTTCAAAAGAAAAGTCCACAGATTTGGGGAAAAAATCATAGATTTCGAAAAAGAAACTGTCAAATTGAAAAAGTGTTCATGGATATTTTTCTTTACTATCTCTTATTTTGTTTCTTTTTCATGTATACATATACAAAGTTCATTGCGTATATTAAGGAAATCTTCACAGTAATTTCCAAAAATTTCACTCATTTAAAAAAAATGTTCATCTTGTATTAGAAATTTGTTTAGTGTATAGCGCACAATTGTTGAATATTTATTCGGAAATTGTCAACATATATTACAAAAATGTTCATTTATTATTATTTTTTCAAAAATGCTATCATATATTTGCGCGAGTTTAGATTATCTTCCCCCACCTTTTCAGTTTTGTTCACTATCATATATTTGCGTGAGTTTAAATTCTGCACCTTTATGTTCAGGTTGCTGTTCGTGGTGTAGTGGCTAATGGCTCGCGGTTGGTCTCCGCGGTAGTGGGATTGAGGTGGTTCTCTCTGTTGAATTTCAACATTTTATTGTCGCGCGGAAAAGGAAACGAAACAAATGGCGGGTTGGTGGGCCGGCCCAGTCATGCATCAAGCATGTGCGTTGAGTTGCTGATATGCCGCTCCTTGGCCCACCAGCTAGACAAATCCCGGTTAACTGTAGCCAGGGTTTAATTTAGACCGGAATTGCATAGTTCAGGGTGCAATCGACCGGGATTTCGATTGAAGGTTCATTTCGCCGAACACCTACAAAATCTGGGTTTAAAATGGACTTTTTCCCCGTTTAATGTATACTCCTCTTTTGGTTTGAAGGGACTGTATAAAAAAATTCAGATTTTCGTCATATTAGTCCCACTTTAAATCTAATTGA
The DNA here is from genome assembly GCF_003073215.2 of Triticum urartu. Taxonomy (NCBI): domain Eukaryota; kingdom Viridiplantae; phylum Streptophyta; class Magnoliopsida; order Poales; family Poaceae; genus Triticum; species Triticum urartu. Next base: position 17,011,814 of record NC_053028.1, read on the forward strand.
GTTAAAGTGTTTCGAGTACCATGCCACATATAATCCACGGACATGGGAGAGATTTAATCCATGGAGGTGAGAAGGAGGGCACTGCACATACTGCTTCCGGAGTTAAACATGTCGGCATATTTCATTGGCCAGTTTTGAATCCGCGGCATGCCACCTCTCCTTGCCCCTGAACCTCCATGGAGCCCCTGGTAATAGAGGGGTAACTGCAGAGCAGCGTCGCCCCGTCCCGGCTGTATGCATGTTGCCCGAATCCCGTGACTCAGGATGTGGCAGCAGTGTTTGGTGGCCATAGGAGTTGAGGAATCGACCCACGACGGCATCTCATGGTCCTCCATGGACTCGGTGCTGGCAGGAGACGATGAGTCGAGCAACGAAGCCTGCCATGGTCCTCCATGGACTCAAGCAATGGCAGGAGGCCAAGAATCGAGGACATTCCTCCCATTCCTGTTGGAACTAATCTTGTTATTAATATTATGTGCATAGGATTAGGTCATGTTTAGTCACTAGTAGAAAAACCCCCATTCGTCTTGGTTGATAAGGACCTTTTGTCCCGGTTTGTGAACCGGAATTAAATGGTCGTTACTAATGCCCTAACCCTTTAGTCGTGGTTCTTACATGAATCGGGACAGATGGGCCTCCATGTGGCCGGTGCGCCGAGGCCAGGCAGGAGGGCCTTTGGTCCCGGTTGATGGCACCAACCGGGACCAATAGGCATCCACACGTCAGCATTTCAGGGGCTGGAGTTTTTGTTTTTTTAAAGAGGGGGCTAGGGTTTTTGTTTTTTTTTTGAAAGGGGGAGGGGGGTTGGGGGTTTTGGGGGTTTAATTTAGGTGTTTCATATATTGTGTTACCTAGCTAATCATTAGAGAGAAGTGTCCTCTCTTATGTCCGTGCTTGGACGACGCTATATATACGTGTATATAGAGAGGACTAGACACGCTAACTAGTAAGAAAATAAAGGAAACAGAAGATCGTCATGAACATATGCATATAGAGAGAAGTGATATCGATCACCTCTCCTTCTTCGAGAGATTGGTCGAACAACAAGTTCTGTATATCTATCCGACACTACCGACTACATATATACAATAATTATCTCTTACAATATAATCTCCTAATTATATATGAACACAGGGTCCACATAGTATTCACCGTCTTCAGCGACCACGTGGTCAAGGAAGAATGCCGCCAATTCCTCTTGAATTGCTCGCATACGAACTGGTGCTAGGAGTTCATCCCGCATCCAAAACATTTAATTTGAACAAGGGGTTCAATACATATATATATATATATATATATATATATATATATATATATATATATATATATATAAATGAAACTCAACACAAATGATGGTAATAAAATAAAATTGTGAATATTATTGCTTACGCACTTCATATTGTTCGTCAGAGTACCCTCTTTTACAGGTCGTGTGGCGGATGGACTCGCAAACGTAGTATCCACAGTAATTATTCTCGGGTTCCTGCCACAACCACTTTATAAGAAATATAGGTCAATCAAACCGATAAGCAAGCATGCTATAAATGGTATTGATGAAACTAGCGCTTGAATCACTAGGAGATGCGTGGAACATGTTACTATAGTACTTACTTTCGGGTGTCTAAATTGCAGCTTCTTCGGCAGTCCCGAAGCTTTTTTGGTGAATTTTCTCCAAACCCTGTCAGACAAAGAAAACAATTACTTGATATATCAGGAAATGAACAAAATTGCTGATATGGTGGATAATGATCGATTTAACTTACTTCTCGAGCATTTGAGTCATGTCCGCATAGTCCTGAGAATCTTTTCGTCTCGAGTCTAAGACGGTTACTAGTCCCTGCTCAAGCTTAATCTCTAGGAGAATATAGTGGAAGCTGTGCACGCATGCATAACTCATCAATTACATTACTATAACCTGGACTAATAAGGGAAACCGAATATGCACAAGACAGTAACACTCACTTGAAGTTGTAAGAAAAGAGTATTATACCTTTGTTTTCATTTATTACCAACGATTGTAGCAAGTTGGTCTCGGTATCTTTGGCACGATATTTAACCTCAGTTGCATCTATGAGCTTTGTGTTAATGAACCCAATATCACCGATTTGTCTTTTCTTCAATTCGGCGATCTTCAATCTGCATAATATAGTGAGGATAATTATAAATATATGCAATGAAAGAGCTGACCTACACTACTAGGAAAAGGCTAGCAGCAGCGCGGGTTTTGGTGCTCACTAGTAGCGCGGGTAGGCGCGCTACTAATAAGGCGCTACAGCTATTGCTTAGCAGTAACGCGTGCCCGCACGCGCTACTGCTAGGGCAAATAGCTGCAGCGTTTGTTCACTCCCGCGCTACTGCTAATGTAACTACTGGCAGCGTGTTTTTCGCCATCGCTACTAGTATTCTTTTTTTATTTTTTTATTTTTAGTGTATTTATGCGCCATAGGACAAATATTGGTACAATACCAATTATGAGGTTTACATCATTATGTCCATAACAGTGTGTCAAATGAAGGTGGATTAGGTTCAAGTGGAGGCAATATGTGGTGCATGTCAAAAGTATACTACTAATCCAAACTTGATCTAGTTTGGACTAGTAGTACTTTCGATGTGCACCACATGTTGCCTCCACTTGAATCTAATCCGCCAGCACAAGCTAATAATAATAATCATAGTCATTATCACCAACAGTAGCTATTTTATCATCATAGTAATAGTGTAGCACATCATCATCCTCAAACTCATTTCTAGCTAGATAATCACTCCTGCTGCTCTCTCTTAGGTAAAATAACATAAAACATGTGTAGCTCTCCTTCTTGATCAAGTTGGAGCATGCAGATGAACCTGTCTCCTAATCGTGGGTAGCGCATCTGTTTGCTGCCCCCTAGTACTTCTCTGCACTTCTCCATCACACATTTGGTCCAGTCTTTGCACTATTAAGCATTCGTCGCTAATCTTGAATGCACTAAAGTAATCTGTAGGATATCTTGGCCTTAAGCTAATAATACGCATGGTACCTTTAGTCTCAATCCCATAAGGCACAACATTCATCGGGAGTCCCTGTTGAAGAACATCGTATGGTAACATACTTAGCAATGAAGTTTAGCTTCAAAAATAATGTATGGAAAGATGCACTGAGGACAAATAGTAAAAATCTTACCATCCTTCCTAAATAGATGTGACCGTAGTTCATTATGAACACTATTGGTCGCACGTTTTCAGTACTAACATTTCTAAATGCAGGAAGAAAATTTGTCTTGACAGTATCAAGATCCTCAAGCCATGAAACATAATGACTTAGCTCCTCGCAGTTGAGTTTAGCCTCGGGACAGTAGTAGGTACTGTCTACCAAGCCCTGGACATGTTTGCTTGCATCGAAATAAGCTGACAATACAAATTAGTTGTCAACTATTTTTGAATAAACAATATCAAAGACATAAATATAGTTGAGAAACTTACATAATGGTATAACTGGAGGCGTCTGCACATCGACCCAGATGTCGATATTACCTTCAATATCATCTTCCGGACGAATATCAAAGGTGATAACCATATCAGGCTCAAATGCATAAGTCTTGCATAGTGCTCGCCATGTTTTGCATCCAAAATAGGTGTAGTCGTCTGAATTGTATAATTTTGCGTGGAAAATAAGACCATGCTCGGTCTTCAAGTAAACTTTCTTTACCTCCATAGTATGACTGAAACCTATCTTATCCAATACAAAAACTCTTGCATGGCAGGGGATACGCTAGTACAATAGTAAAAAAATATAAGTTGAAGCAAATGAAGCAGATGTCATACTTAATTACAAAAAAGACTTGTCGTTGTGACTTACTGTATCCACTTCAAAGTTCTCGTCCAGCTTGATGCTGAAGCGCCTATCATCATCTAGGAAGATTCCGTCGCACAGGCCGCGCTCGTCTTCGCAGTACTTGCAAATACCGAAATCCTTTTCGTCATCAGACATTTCCTATGTTCATAGTTAAAACATTAATTCAAAATCGATCGAAGACAACTACCAGGATACTCAACACACAAATCCGGGGAACTCGATATTTCCTACATATTCTGGCACAAGTCATGCCAAAATTCACGGAAAAATCCGGCATGACCTTTGCTAAAATAGGACATATCGAGCGCCTGAAATTTGCCGGAACAGAAATGAATCAACACTCCGGCAAAATATAGGCCACTCGGAGGTGTAACCTGCAAACATGACCGGCCACTTGGATATTGAGCAACACAAGATATACATTTCAAAATATCTCATAGGACTCAAATTAGCATGCATTCAATAAGAAAAAGTAAATCATCTCATGCGTCCGTACATCGTCGAATATTATCACTAATACAACTAAAACCCTAGCACACGACGGGTATCGGCGCGGGCGGTGGACACCCACAGAGAAGGAACCATCATGGGATCATAGCTCCAGTGAGATCCCTGGAGAACTTGCCAGGTATTGGAGAACCTGTGCTCCAACGCAAACAAGTAGCGACGGACGTGCGCGTCCTCCTCACTGACACGGTGACACACCACCTCCGCGGAGTCCTCGAGCCTCTGGACCGTCACTGGCCCACGCGACCGCCACCAAAGAAGGTTCGGGTCAACGACAGGCTGACTCCTCACCAACCTGCGCCCCCCGCTAGGTAGCGCCTCCCAGTACCACCCCGGCGGAGCCCAGTCCCGAACATGGCCCATCTGGTCAAGCAGGTGTCGTCCTCCGCCGACTCGACGACGAGGATGCGGGATAGGCATCGTCCACGTCGATGCAAGAAAAATTGCTTTAACTAAAAAAATAGCAACAAGTGCTTACTAACGAGTTCTATTAATTCAATTAGTTCTTACTAAAAATAAACTTACTATAAATAAAAATAAACTAATACCTAATTAGTACCTAGTTCTTACTAACTAATTAGTACCTAGGAACTATTGCCCTAATTACCATATAAGTAATTAACTAACTAGCACTAAAAATAGCCTAGGGTTCATATTACTAGCACTAAATAGCTAGGGTTCATACTAAGCAGAGAAGAGGGATTGGAAGGGGAGAGTGCTTACAGAGGGCGGGGAGAGGGATGGGGTCGGGGGAGACGGCGGCACCGAGGCGCGGTGAGGCGAGGTCGGGGGAGATGGCGGCGAGGCAGAGGCGAGGCGGGGTCGGGGGAGACGGCAGCGAGGCGGGGTCGGGGAAGACGGCGGCGGGGCGGAGGCGACGAGGAATAGTAGAGGAGAATTGGGGGATGAAGCAGAGGAGAGGGAATCAGGCCGCGTGGGGGGTTAGGTGAAAATAGCTTTAACAGTAGCGTGGGGAGGCAAAACGCGCTGCTGCTAAAATCCGTAGTAGTAGCGCTGTTCGTAGAAGGGCGCTACTACTATACCTAGCACGTCGGGAACGGTGTGGCAATTATAGTAGTAGCGCGTTCTGTTCCTGCCGCGCTACTGCTAAGCGGGTAACAGTAGCGCCGTTCTAGCAGACGCGCTACTGCTAAGTAGCAGTAGCGCCTCATTTTAACAAGCACTACTGGTAACATTCTGTGTATAAGGTTTTCCCTAGTAGTGCTATATAGAGAGACTTAATGACAGAAATAGTACTACTTACAGACAGTAGCAAGTGACCGTTGCTTTATCGAGGGCCTTTTGATTGAAAAACTGGAAGAACTCCTCAAATGGAACATTCAACGGTTTAATTCCAACGAGGTCATGCTCCTCTCTAACTCTCAGCGTCAAAGTATTCCTCCCCCCAGACTCTCTGCAGGTTTTCATGTACCAATCATGGAATCTTCGCATCATCGTTGTTAGAGATCTTTCATCTTTGACGAGAGACTTCCCGTACTCGTATTTGTGTTCCTCCACCTCCAAGAACTCATAATGTACATTGTCGGGCAGGTAATCTCCAAGATTGCTATAACCGGGCACCATCCTCGGATCATTAGTAGACACCTTGAGCGGGGAGCACGATTGGTTCGCTTGTTCGCCGAGCTGGGAATTTTTTTCCCAGCTCATCGTTCTTTTAACCTTTGATCACTGACAGTACTTCCCGACCACTCCGCTTCGATAAATGACTGCAATAATGCGGTCATAGTTGCCTTTCGGCGGAGACTTTGCTGGTTTTTTTCAGGGCAGCCAGAGTGCGCTTCGCTTTCACCGGATCTACCTTCTCCTCCAGAGGTGGATGTTTCTTTGCTTTCACCCCTTCAAAGAAGTTCCTCACTTCGGCTCGCGCGATCTTGGCGTTCTCCTCTAGGGTCCTCTCGTATGGTAACTTCTCTGGAGTCTTCAGAGAAGGACCGAATCTGTATTGCCTCCCACCTCTGGTTGTACTGCTAGACGCCGACAGAGCAGACGGAGCAGCTACGGCTATCTTCTTTCCTTGCTTACGACGCGGAGGAGAAGTACTACGATGCGCCGGAGCAGCTGGAGCGGCGGCGGGTCTCTTCCGCCCTTGCTGACGAGGCGGAGAAGGAGGAGGCTGGCTGCTCGAGCGCGCCGGTGCAGGCGGAGTGCCGCCACGTGCCGAAGGAGGAGGCTGAGTGCCCTGATCACTCGTCGGAGGAGGAGGCAGAGTGTCTTGACTCGCCGGAGGAGGAGGAGGAGGTGGAGGTGTCCAGTTCAGAAGCTTGATGAGCTCCTTCCGCCATAGGCATGGAGTCAATAGACAAGAACCCAGCCGAGTCTGCCCTTCACCGGTAGGGTAGTCAAGCTGGAGGTCCTCAAATCCCTCCGTTATTTTGTCCACCGTCACCCTGGCATATCCTTCTGGAATCGGACTACAGTGAAAAGTTGTGCCGGGTTCAGTAGGTCGAACAGAGCCGACAGCCGCCTTGACTTTGAAGTTCTGCCATTGCGTCATAAGGTGGCAATGTTGAGACTCCGTGATAGCATCCACGAGGTAGCTAGCAGGAGCCGTCAAGACATGCTCCGGCTGAAGCAGCTCGGTGGAAGCCACGCTGCTTCTCCGCTGAGATGGCGGGGTAGCTTTGGGGGTAGTTTCGGCAGGTCGCTTGCTGCAAGCTACTTCTCATTCCTCTAGCGCTTGAACCCTTTCGTGCAGCGTCTGAATTTGGGCATGCTCCACTTTTTCCCTCCTCTCCTGGCATTTGTAACCGCCTGCGTTCGGAAAACCAGCCGTCCACAGAACGGAGCCTGGCATGCCTCGTGTCCGTCCAGGGTCCTCAGGATTTCCGAGGGCCATTGTGAGCTCATCATTCTCTCTGTCTCAAACGAACGTCCCTTGCTGCGCTGCATCGATATAGTGCTTTAGCTTCTTGACTGGTATGTTCATTTGCTCGTCCGTCCAAACGCATTTCCCTGATACAGGGTCCAGGGTGTTGGGGAACGTAGTAATTTCAAAAAATTTCCTACGCACACGCAAGATCATGGTGATGCATAGCAACAAGAGAGGAGAGTGTTGTCTATGTACCCTCGTAGACCGGCAACGGAAGCATTGACACAACATAGAGGAAGTAGTCGTACATCTTCCCGATCCGACCGATCGAAGTAACGAACGTACGGCACCTTCAAGTTCTGCACATGTTCAACTCGGTGACGTCCCTCGAGCTCCGATCCAGCAAAGTGTTGAGGGAGAGTTTCGTCAGCACGACGGCGTGATGACGGTGATGATGTTCTACCGACGCAGGGCTTCGCCTAAGCACCGCTACGATATGACCAAGGTGGAATATGGTGGAAGGGGGCACCGCACATGGTTAAGGAACGATCACGAAGATCAACTTGTGTCTATGGGGTGCCCCCACCCCCGTATATAAAGGAGTGGGGGAGGGGGAGAGGGCCGGCCCCTATGGCGCGCCCTGGAGGAGTCCTACTCCCATCGGGAGTAGGATTCCTCCCTTCCGTAGTTGGAGTAGGAGAGGAAGGGAAGGAGGAGTAGGAGAGAAGGAAAGGGGGGGGGGCGCACCCCCCAAACCTTCTCCAATTAGGCCTCCTGCCCAAAGGGGGCGCACCAGCCCCTTGTGGGCTGGTGTGCTTCCTTCTTATGGCCCATAAGGCCCATAACTTCTCCCGGGGGGTTCAGGTAACCTCCCGGTACTCCGGAAAAATGCCTGAACCACTCGGAACCCTTCCGATGTCCAAACATAGTCATCCAATATATCAATCTGTACATCTTGACCATTTCGAGACTCCTCGTCATGTCCCCGATCTCATCCGGGACTCCGAACAACCTTCGGTACATCAAAACACAAAAACTCTTATTACGATCGTCACCGAACTTTAAGCGTGCGGTCCCTACAGGTTCGAGAACTATGTAGACATGACCGAGACACGTCTCCGGTCAATAACCAATAGCGTATGCTCATATTGGCTCCCACATATTCTACGAAGATCTTTATCGGTCAAACCGCATAACAACATACGTTGTTCCCTTCGTCATCGGTATGTTACTTGCCCGAGATTCGATCGTCGGTATCTCAATACCTAGTTCATTCTCATTACTGGCAAGTCTCTCTACTCGTTCCGTAACACATCATCCCGCAACTAACTCAGTAGTTGCAATGCTTGCAAGGCTTATAGTGATGTGCATTACCGAGTGGGCCCAGAGATACCTCTCCGACAATCGGAGTGACAAATCCTAATCTCGAAATACGCCAACCCAACAAGTACCTTCGGAGACTCCTGTAGAGCACCTTTATAATCACCCATTTACGTTGTGACGTTTGGTAGCACACAAAGTGTTCCTCCGGTAAATGGGAGTTGCATAATCGCATAGTCATAGGAACATGTATAAGTCATGAAGAAAGCAATAGCAACAAACTAAACGATCAAGTGCTATGCTAACGGAATGGGTCAAGTCAATCACATCATTCTCCTAATGATGTGATCTCGTTAATCAAATGACAACTCATGTCTATGGTTAGAAAACATAACCATCTTTGATCAACGAGCTAGTCTAGTAGAGGCATACTAGTGATACTCTGTTTGTCTATGTATTCACACATGTATTATGTTTCCGGTTAATACAATTCTAGCGTGAATAATAAACATTTATCATGATATAAGGAAATAAATAATAACTTAATTATTTCCTCTAGGGCATATTTCCTTCAGTCTCCCACTTGCACTAGAGTCAATAATCTAGTTCACATCTCCATGTGATTTAACACCAATAGTTCACATCACCATGTGATTAACACCTATAGTTCACATCGACATGTGACCAACACCCAAAGGGTTTACTAGAGTCAATAATCTAGTTCACATCGCTATGTGATTAACACCCAAAGAGTACTAAGGTGTGATCATGTTTTGCTTGTGAGAGAAGTTCAGTCAATGGGTCTGCCACATTCAGATCCGTTAAGTATTTTGCAAATTTCTATGTCAACAATGCTCTGCACGGAGCTACTCTAGCTAGTTGCTCCCACTTTAAATATGTATCCAGATTGAGGTTTTGAGTCATTTGGATCAGTGTCAAAACTTGCATCGACGTAACCCTTTACGACGAATGTTTTGTCACCTCCATAATCGAGAAACATATCCTTATTCCACTAAGGATAATTTTGACCAATGTCCAGTGATCTACTCCTAGATCACTATTGTACTCCCTTGCCAAACTCAGGGCAGGGTATACAATAGGTCTGGTACACAGCATGGCATACTTTATAGAACCTATGGCCAAGGCATAAGGAATGAGTTTCATTCTCTTTCTATCTTCTGCCGTGGTCGGGCTTTGAGTCTTACTCAGTTTCACACCATGTAACACAGGCAAGAACTCTTTCTTTGACTGTTCCATTTTGAACTACTTCAAAATCTTGTCAAGGTATGTACTCATTGAAAAACTTATCAAGCGTGTTGATCTATCTCTATAGATCTTGATGCTCAATATGTAAGCAGCTTCACCGAGGTCTTTCTTTGAAAAACTCCTTTCAAACACTCCTTTATGCTTTGCAGAATAATTCTACATTATCTATGATCAACAATATGTCATTCACATATACTTATCAGAAATGATGTAGTGCTCCCACTCACTTTCTTGTAAATACAGGCTTCACCACAAGTCCGTATAAAACTATATGCTTTGATCAACTTATCAAAGCGTATATTCCAACTCCGAGATGCTTGCACCAGTCCATAGATGGATCGCTGGAGCTTGCATATTTTGTTAGCACCTTTAGGATTGAATAAACCTTCTGGTTGCATCATATACAACTCTTCTTTAATAAATCCATTAAGGAATGCAGTTTTGTTTATCCATTTGCCATATTTCATAAAATGTGGCAATTGCTAACATGATTCGGATAGACTTAAGCATAGATACGAGTGAGAAACTCTCATCGTAGTCAACACCTTGAACTTGTCGAAAACCTTTTGCGACAATTCTAGCTTTGTAGAAGTAACACTACTATTAGCGTCCGTCTTCCTCTTGAAGATCCATTTAATCTCAATGGCTCGCCGATCTTTGGGCAAGTCAATCAAAGTCCATACTTTGTTCTCATACATGGATCTCATCTCAGGTTTCATGGCCTCAAGCCATTACGCGGAATCTGGGCTCATCATCGCTTCCTCATAGTTCGTAGGCTCGTCATGGTCAAGTAACATGACCTCCAGAACAGGATTACCGTACCACTCTGGTGTGGATCTCACTCTGGTTTACCTACGAGGTTCGGTAGTAACTTGATCTGAAGTTACATGATCATCATCATTAGCTTTCTCACTAATTGGTGTAGTAGCCACAGGAACAAATTTCTGTGATGAACTACTTTCCAATAAGGGAGCAGGTACAGTTACCTCATCAAGTTCTACTTTCCTCCCACTCACTTCTTTCGAGAGAAACTCCTTCTCTAGAAAGGATCCATTCAAAGCAACGAATATCTTGCCTTCGGATCTGTGATAGAAGGTGTACCCAACATTTTCTTTTGGGTATCCTATGAAGACGCACTTCTCCGATTTGGGTTTGAGCTTATCAGGTTGAAACTTTTTCACATAAGCATTGCAACCTCAAACTTTAAGAAACGACAACTTAGGTTTCTTGCCAAACCATAGTTCATACGGTGTCGTCTCAACGGATTTAGATGGTGCCCTATTTAATGTGAATGCAGCTGTCTCTAATGTATAACCCCAAAACGATAGTGGTAGATCGGTTAGAGACATCATAGATCGCACCATACCTAATAAAGTATGGTTATGACGTTCGGACACACCATTTCACTGTGGTGTTCCAGGTGGCGTGAGTAGTGAAACTATTTCACATTGTTTTTAACTGAAGGCAAACTCGTAACTCAAATATTTTACTTCTGCGATCATATCGTAGAAACTTTTATTTTTGTTACAATGATTCTCCACTTCACTCTGAAATTCTTTGAACTTTTCAAATGTTTCAGACTTGTGTTTCATCAAGTAGATATACTCATATCTGCTCAAATCATCTGTGAAGATCAGAAAATAATGATACCTGCCGCGAGCCTCAATATTCATCGGACCACATACATCAGTATGTATGATTTCCAACAAATCTGTTGCTCGCTCCATTGTTCCGGAGAACGGAGTCTTAGTCATCTTGCCCATGAGGCATGGTTCGCAAGCATCAACTGATTCATAATCAAGTGATTCCAAAAGCCCATCAGCATGGATTTTCTTCATGCGCTTTACACCAATATGACCTAAACGACAGTGCCACAAATAAGTTGCACTATCATTATTAACTTTGCATCTTTTGGTTTCAATATTATGAATATGTGTATCACTACGATCGAGATCCAACGAACCATTTTCATTGGGTGTGTAACCATATAAGGTTTTATTCATGTGAACACAACAACAATTTATTCTCTTACTTAAATGAATAACCGTATTGCAATAAACATGATCAAATCATATTCATGCTCAACGCAAACACCAAATAACACTTATTTAGGTTCAACACTAATCCCGAAAGTATAGGGAGTGTGCGATGATGATCATATCAATCTTGGAACCACTTCCAACACACATCGTCACTTCACCCTTAACTAGTCTCTGTTCATTCTGCTACTCTCGTTTCGAGTTACTATTCTTAGCAACTGAACCAGTATCAAATACTGAGGGGTTGCTACGAACACTAGTAAAATACACATCAATAATATGTATATCAAATATACCTTTGTTCACTTTGCCATCGTTCTTATCTGCCAAATACTTGGGGCAGTTCCGCTTCCAGTGACCTGTCCCTTTGCAGTAGAAGCACTTAGTCTCAGGCTTAGGACCAGACTTGGGCTTCTTAACTTGAGCAGCAACTTGCTTGCCGTTCTTCTTGAAGTTCCCCTTCTTCCCTTTGCCCTTTTCTTGAAACTAGTGGTCTTGTCTACCATCAACATTTGATATTTTTCTTGATTTCTACCTTCGTTGATTTCAGCATTACGAAGAGCTTGGGAATCGTTTCCGTTATCCCTTGCATATCATAGTTCATCACGAAGTTCTACTAACTTGGTGATGGTGACTAGAGAATTCTATCAATCACTTTCTTATCTGGAAGATTAACTCCCACTTGATTCAAGCGATTGTAATACCCAGACAATCTGAGTACATGCTCATTGCTTGAGCTATTCTCCTCCATCTTTTTAGCTATAGAACTTTGTTGGAGACTTCATATCTCTCAACTCGGGTATTTGCTTGAAATATTAACTTCAACTCTTGGAACATCTCATATGATCCATGACATTCAAAACATCTTTGAAGTCCCGATTCTAAGCCGTTAAGCATGGTCCACTAAACTATCAAGTAGTCATCATATTGAGCTAGCCAAACATTCATAACGTCTGCCTCTACTCTTGCAATAGGACTGTCACCTAGCGGTGACTCAAAGACATAATTCTTGTGTGCAGCAATGAGGATAATCCTCAGATTACGGATCCAATCCGCATCATTGCTACTAACATTTTTCAACATAATTTTTCTCTAGGAACACAATAAACTGGGAGCAACATCGCGAGCTATTGATCTACAACATAGATATGCTAATACTACCAGGACTAAGTTCATGATACATTTAAGTTCAATTTAATCATATTACTTAAGAACTCCCACTTAGGTAGACATCCCTCTAATCCTCTAAGTGATCACGTGATCCAAATCAACTAAACCATGTCCGATCTCCGATCATCACATGAGATGGAGTAGTTTCAATGGTGAACATCACTATGTTGATCATATCTACTATATGATTCACGCTCGACCTTTCGGTCTCCGTGTTCGAAGGCCATATCTGTTATATGCTAGGCTCGTCAAGTTTAACCTGAGTATTCCGCGTGTGCAACTGTTTTGCACCCGTTGTATTTGAACGTAGAGCCTATCACACCCGATCATCACGTGGTGTCTCAGCACGAAGAACTTTCGCAATGGTGCATACTCAGGGAGAACACTTGTACCTTGATAATTAGTGAGAGATCATCTTATAAAGCTAACGTTGAACTAAGCAAAATAAGATGTATAAAAGATAAACATCACATGCAATCAAAATATGTGACATGATATGGCCACCATCATCTTGTGCCTTTGATCTCCATCTCCAAAGTATCGTCATGATTTCCATCGTCACCGGCATGACACCATGATCTCCATCATCTTGATCTATATCAATGTGTCGTCACATGGTCGTCTCACCAACTACTGCTCTTGCAACTATTGCTATCGCATAGCGATAAAGTAAAGCAATTATTTGGCGCTTGCATCTTATGCAATAAAGAGACAACCATAAGGTTTCTGCCAGTTGCCGATAACTTCAACAAAACATGATCATCTTATACAACAACTTATATCTCATCACGTCTTGACCATATCACATCACAACATACCCTGCAAAAACAAGTTAGACGTCCTCTACTTTGTTGTTGCAAGTTTTACGAGACTGCTACGAGCCGAGAAAGAACCGTTCTTACCTACGCATCAAAACCACAACGATAGTTTGTCAAGTTAGTGCTGTTTTAACCTTCTCAAGGACCGGGCGTAGCCACACTCGGTTCAACTAAAGTTGGAGAAACTGACACCCGCTAGTCACCTGTGTGCATAGCACGGCGGTAAAACCAATCTCGCGTAAGCGTACGCGTAATGTCGGTCCGGGCCGCTTCATCCAACAATACCGCCGAACAAAAGTGTGACATGCTGGTAAGCAGTATGATTTATATCGCCCACAACTCACTTGTGTTCTACTCGTGCATATTACATCAACGCATAAAACCTAGGCTCGGATGCCACTGTTGGGGAACGTAGTAATTTCAAAAAAATTCCTACGCACACGCAAGATCACGGTAATGCATAGCAATGAGAGAGGAGAGTGTTGTCTACGTACCCTCGTAGACTGGCAACGGAAGCGTTGACACAACGTAGAGGAAGTAGTCGTACGTCTTCCCGATCCGACCGATCCATGTACCGAACGTACGACACTTCCGAGTTCTGCACACGTTCAACTTGGTGACGTCCCTCGAGCTCCGATCCAGCAAAGTGTTGAGGGAGAGTTTCGTCATCACGATGGCGTGATGATGGTGATGATGTTCTACCGATGCAGGGCTTCGCCTAAGCACCGCTATGATATGACCGAGGTGGAATATGGTGGAAGGGGGCACCGCACACGGCTAAGGAATGATCACGAAGATCAACTTGTGTCTATGGGGTGCCCCCCCACCCCCGTATATAAAGGAGTGGAGGAGGGGGAGAGGGCCGGCCCCTATGGTGCGCCCTGGAGGAGTCCTACTCCCACCGGGAGTAGGATTCCTCCCTTCCCTAGTTGGAGTAGGAGAGGAAGGGAAGGAGGAGTAGGAGAGAAGGAAAGGGGGGGCACCCCCCAAACCTTCTCCAATTCGGCCTCCTGCCCAAAGGGGGCGCACCAGCCCCTTGTGGGTTGGTGTTCTTCCTTCTTATGGCCCATAAGGCCCATAACTTCTCCCGGGGGGTGACGGTAACCTCCCGGTACTCCGAAAAAATGCCTGAACCACTCGGAACCCTTCCGATGTCCAAACATAGTCATCCAATATATCAATATTTATGTCTTGACCATTTTGAGACTCCTCGTCATGTCCACGATCTCATCCGGGACTCCGAACAACCTTCGGTACATCAAAACACAAAAACTCTTATTACGATCGTCACCGAACTTTAAGCATGCGGACCCTACGGGTTCGAGAACTATGTAGACATGACCGAGACACGTCTCCGGTCAATAACCAATAGCGGAACCTGGATGCTCATATTGGCTGCCACATATTCTACGAAGATCTTTATCGGTCAAACCGCATAACAACATGCGTTGTTCCCTTTGTCATCGGTATGTTACTTGCTCGAGATTCGATCGTCGGTATCTCAATACCTAGTTCAATCTCGTTACCGGCAAGTCTCTTTACTCCTTCCGTAACACATCATCCCGCAACTAACTCATTAGTTGCAATGCTTGCAAGGCTTATAGTGATGTGCATTACCGAGTGGGCCCAGAGATACCTCTCCGACAATCGGAGTGACAAATCCTAATCTCGAAATACGCCAACCCAACAAGTACCTTCGGAGACTCCTGTAGAGCACCTTTATAATCACCCAGTTATGTTGTGACGTTTGGTAGCACACAAAGTGTTCCTCGGGTAAACGGGAGTTGCATAATCTCATAATCATAGGAACATGTATAAGTCATGAAGAAAGCAATAGCAACAAACTAAACGATCA
Source organism: Triticum urartu (assembly GCF_003073215.2). Lineage (NCBI taxonomy): Eukaryota > Viridiplantae > Streptophyta > Magnoliopsida > Poales > Poaceae > Triticum > Triticum urartu. The sequence continues at coordinate 17,027,451 of NC_053028.1, forward strand.
AGTGCTATGCTAACGGAATGGGTCAAGTCAATCACATCATTCTCCTAATGATGTGATCTCATTAATCAAATGACAACTCATGTCTATGGTTAGGAAACATAACCATCTTTGATCAACGAGCTAGTCAAGTAGAGGCATACTAGTGACACTCTATTTGCCTATGTATTCACACATGTATTATGTTTCCGGTTAATACAATTCTAGCATGAATAATAAACGTTTATCATGATATAAGGAAATAAATAATAACTTTATTATTTCCTCTAGGGCATATTTCCTTCACAAGGTTCCGCCAGCCCCGAAGAACCAAGTCCGGCAACGGTCTGGCCAGTTCATTTTCTCTGGTTCGATCCCTTTATCAAGCAGATCATTCTCAGCCTTGGCGCACTTAGGCCGGGCTTTGAGGTAGCCACCTGACCCCGTGCGATGGTGAAGCTTCTTCTTTGCAGCATTTTTCTTGTTTGTCACCGACATCTTCTTACTCTTTTTCGATGTCTTGTAGGCCACAAATGCGGGCCAGTGATCTCTGATCTTCTCATATCTGCCGATGAATTCTGGTGTTTCTTCTTTGTCGACAAACGTTTTCAGCTCATTCTTCCACCTCCTGAATAGGTCTGCCATCTTCATAAGAGCATGAGACTTGATTAACTGCTCTTTAACTGGCTTCTCTGGATCCTCTTCTGGTGGTAGGGTGAAATTTGCCTTCAGCTCAGTCCAAAGATCATCTTTCTGCATATCATTGACATAAGACACCTCAGGGTCTTCGTTCTTCGGCTTACACCATTGCTGGATGCTGATCGGGATCTTGTCCCTAACAAGAACCCCACACTGAGCAGCAAATGCTTCCTTTGTCCGGATGGGTTCAATCGTCATGCCATCATGCGCGATTGCTGTGATCTCAAACCTTTCATCCGAGCGCAAGTTTTTCTTCGGGCCTCGTCTCTTTACCGAAGTTGTGCTCGATCCGGAGGGCTAGAAAAAAGAAGAATTAGACGAGATTTAATTAATATGTGTACATACCAAAACAATCAATGCATCAATTAGCTAGTCATCACATGCTTAACTAATATATTTACCTGGCCGAACTCTGTTCGGTCACCGGAGCCGTCACCACGGGCTCCTTCTTGCACTAGCATTGGGTCACCGGAGCCATCATAATCATGTCTTTCCTCCTCCATTCTTCGATCACCGTAGCCTGCTTCTTCTTCACCCTGTTCTACTTCCAGACCATCATTGTCGTTAAGATACGACATGACATCACCTCCGGCTAAGATTATGTCCCCCAACACCTTTTCTTGTTCCTCGTCTCGTCTGAACTCCATTGTTTCCGCAAAATATTACAACATGGCAATTATTACACAAACATGACAACATGTGGATATATTAGTGGCAAACGTAGACCTAGCTTATTCCGGGTTTGGGGTGGCCTCGGCAACGCTTCAAGGGTAGGGGCGCGGCGGGAGGGGGTAGGAGACCGACATCATTTTTTTCTAGGGTTTGGGTGTCCTCGAGAGTTTTGGTCGAGCAAGAGGGCCGGGGGGTGCTCCCATGGTATAAGTTATCACGGTCAAATTTATCCGGGAGGGGGTTATATCGACAATGATGACATACATACATGGGAAAATAATGTTATCGGGGAGGGGGTAGGTCGAACCCCCCCCTTGTGTTGAAGTTATCGGGACACGGGGTATATCGACAACGACATATCCGATAAAAAATAAGAAGACAAAGAAGAACTAAAAAGAGGAGAAGAAGATATTAATAGAGGAGAAGATTGAAGAAAAAAAAGAAGAAGAAAAAAGAGGAGAAGATGAAAGAAATAGAGGAGAAGAAGAGAAAATAGAATATTATATTTTCTCTTCTTCTCCTCTATTCCTTTCTTCTTCTCCTCTTCTTTTTCTTCTTTTTTCTTTTTCTTATTTATTTCTTCTCTTCTTCCTCTCCTCTTCTTCTCGTTTCTTCCTCTTCTTATTTTCTTTTCCCTCTCATTCATTTTCTTCTTCTTCCTTTCCTAGCTAGATATATAAACTTTTCTAAAAATGTAACTTCTGCATGCATACATGGGAAAAAATATTATTGGGGAGGGGGTAGGTCGAACCCCCCCCCCCTCGTGTTGAAGTTATCGGGACACGGGGTATATCGACGATGATAGACCCGATAAAAAGTAAGAAGACGAAGAAGAAATAAAAAGAGGGAGAAGAAGAAAGGAATAGAGGAGAAGATCGAAGAAATAAAAAGGAAAAAAAGGAGAATAAGAAAGGAATAGAGGAGAAGAAGAAAAAAATAGAATTCTAGAAAAAAATAGAATTCTATTTTTTTCTTCTTCTCTTCTATTCCTTTCTTCTTCTCCTATTTTTTTTCTTCTTTTTTCCTCTTCTTATTTATTTCTCCTCTTCTTCTCCTTTCTTCCTCTTCTTATTTCCCTTTTCCTCTCATTCTTTTTCTTCTTCTTCCTTCTTAAAAATAAATGAAGTAGTATTGCTTGATTTTTTTAAAATAATGTTCAAAAATAAAAGTAGTATTGCTTCCTTTTTCCTCCCATTCTTTTAAAATAAGGTTTTGCCTAATTCATTGTTCATATTAATATACAAACATTTGCATATTTAAAATAATTAATATCACCAAAAAATTCTATGAACAGAAAAAAAATCCTATTTTTTCTAAAAATCTATCTTTTGCATATATTGAAGGAAATATGCCCTAGAGGCAATAATAAAGTTATTATTTATTTCCTTATAATCATGATAAGTGTTTATTATTCATGCTAGAATTGTATTAACCGGAAACATAATACATGTGTGAATACATAGACAAACAAAGTGTCACTAGTATGCCTCTACTTGACTAGCTCATTAATCAAAGATGGTTATGTTTCCTAACCATGAACAATGAGTTGTTATTTGATTAACAGGATCACATCATTGAGAGAATGATCTGATTGACATGACCCATTCCATTAGCTTAGCACCCGATCGTTTAGTATGTTGCTATTGCTTTCTTCATGACTTATACATGTTCCTATAACTATGAGATTATGCAACTCCCGTTTACCGGAGGAACACTTTGGGTACTACCAAACGTCACAACGTAACTGGCTGATTATAAAGGAGTACTACAGGTGTCTCCAAAGGTACATGTTGGGTTGGCGTATTTCGAGATTAGGTTTTGTCACTCAAATTGCCGGAGAGGTATCTCTGGGCCCTCTCGGTAATGCACATCACTTAAGCCTTGCAAGCATTGCAACTAAATGAGTTAGTTGCGGGATGATGTATTACAGAACGAGTAAAGAGACTTGCCAGCAACGAGATTGAACTAGGTATTGGAATACCGAGGATCGAGTCTCGGGGAAGTAATATACCGATGACAAAGGGAACAACGTATGTTGTTATGCGGTCTGACCGATAAAGATCTTCGTAGAATATGTAGGAGCCAATATGGGCATCCAGGTCCCGCTATTGGTTATTGACCGGAGACGTGTCTCGGTCATGTCTACATTGTTCTCGAACCCGTAGGGTCCGCACGCTTAAGGTTACGATGACTGTTATATTATGAGTTTATGCATTTTGATGTACCGAAGGTTGTTCAGAGTCCCGGATGTGATCACGGACATGACGAGGAGTCTCGAAATGGTCGAGACATAAAGATTGATATATTGGAAGCCTATGTTTGGATACAGGAAGTGTTCCGGGTGAAATCGGGATTTTACCGGAGTACCGGGAGGTTACCGGAACCCCTCGGGAGCTAAATGGGCCATGATGGGCCTTAGTGGAAAAGAGAAGAGGCAGCCCTACATGGGCCGCGCGCCCCTCCCCTCCCTTGGTCCGAATTGGACAAGGAGAGGGGGCCGGCCCCTCTCTCTCTTTTCCCCCCTCCACAAGTCCTATTCCAACTAGGATTGGGGGGGGGGGGGAATCCTACTCCCAGTGGGAATAGGACTCTCCTGGCGCGCCCTATGTGGCCGGCCAGCCTCCCCCTTTTTGATCCTTTATATACTGAGGCAGAGGCACCCTAGAAACACACAAGTTGATCCACATGATCTATTCTTTAGCCGTGTGCGGCGCCCCAGCCACCATAGTCCTCGATAATATTGTAGCGGTGCTTAGGCGAAGCCCTGCAGCAGTAGTACGTCAAGATCGTCACCACGCCGTCGTGCTGACGGAACTCTTCCCCGACACTTTGCTGGATCGGAGTCCGGGGATCGTCATCGAGCTGAATGTGTGCTAGAACTCGGAGGTGCCGTAGTTTCGGTGCTTGATCGGTCGGATCGTGAAGACGTACGACTACATCAACCAAACGCTTCCGTTGTTGATCTACTAGGTATGTAGATCATACTCCCCTCTCGTTGCTATGCATCACCATGATCTTGCATGTGCGTAGGAAATTTTTTGAAATTACTACGAAACCCAACAGTGGCATCCGAGCCTAGGTTTTATATGTTGATGTTATATGCACGAGTAGAACACAAGTGAGATGTGGGCGATATGAGTCATATTGCCTACCAGCATGTCATACTTTGGTTCGGCGGTATTGTTGGATGAAGCGGCCCAGACCGACATTACGCGTACGCTTACGCGAGACCGGTTCTCCCGATGTGCTTTGCACAGAGGTGGCTTGTGGGTGACAGTTTCTCCAACTTTAGTTGAACCAAGTATGGCTATGCCCGGTCCTTGCGAAGGTTAAAACGGAGTCAAATTGACAAACTATCGTTGTGGTTTTGGTGCGTAGGTGAGATTGGTTCTTACTTAAGCCCATAGCAGCCACGTAAAACTTGCAACAAACAAAGTAGAGGACGTCTAACTTGTTTTTGCAGGGCATGTTGTGATGTGATATGGTCAAGACATGATGCTGAATTTTATTGTATGAGATGATCATGTTTTGTAACCGAGTTATCGGCAACCGGCAGGAGCCATATGGTTGTCGCTTTATTGTAAGCAATGCAATCGCGATGTAATGGTTTACTTTATCACTAAACGGTAGCGATAGTCGTGGAAGCACAAGCTTTGCGAGTCGACAACGATGCGACGATGGAGATCAAGGTGTCACGCCGGTGACGATGGTGATCACGACGGTGCTTCGGAGATGGAGATCACAAGCACAAGATGATGATGGCCATATCATATCACTTATATTGATTGCATGTGATGTTTATCTTTTATGCATCTTATCCTGCTTTGATTGACGGTAGCATTATAAGATGATCTCTCACTAAATTATCAAGAAGTGTTCTCCCTGAGTATGCACCGTTGCGAAAGTTCTTCGTGCTGAGACACCACGTGATGATCGGGTGTGATAGGTTCTACGTTCAAATACAACGGGTGCAAAACAGTTGCACACGCGGAATACTCAGGTTATACTTGACGAGCCAAGCATATACAGATATGGCCTCGGAACACGGAGACCGAAAGGTCGAGCGTGAATCATATAGTAGATATGATCAACATAATGATGTTCACCAATGAAACTACTCCATCTCACGTGATGATCGGACATGGTTTAGTTGATTTGGATCACGTAATCACTTAGAGGATTAGAGGGATGTCTATCTAAGTGGGAGTTCTTTAAGTAAATTAACTGAACTTAAATTTATCATGAAACTTAGTACCTGATTAGTATCTTGCTAGTTTATGTTTGATTGTAGATAGATGGCTCGTGCTGTTGTTCCGTTGAATTTTAATGCGTTCCTTGAGAAAGCAAAGTTGAAAGATGATGGTAGCAATTACACGGACTGGGTCCGTAACTTGAGGATTATCCTCATTGCTGCACAGAAGAATTGCGTCCTGGAAGCACCGCTGGGTGCCAGGCCTGCTGCAGGAGCAACGCCTGATGTTATGAACGTCTGGCAGAGCAAAGCTGATGACTACTCGATAGTTCAGTGTGCCATGCTTTACGGCTTAGAATCGGGACTTCAACGACATTTTGAATGTCATGGAGCATATGAGATGTTCCAAGAGTTGAAGTTAATATTTCAAGCAAATGCCCGGATTGAGAGATATGAAGTCTCCAATAAGTTCTATAGCTGCAAGATGGAGGAGAACAGTTCTGTTAGTGAGCATATACTCAAAATGTCTGGGTATAATAATCACTTGATTCAATTGGGAGTTAATCTTCCAGATGATTGCGTCATTGACAGAATTCTCCAATCACTGCCACCAAGCTACAAGAGCTTCGTGATGAACTATAATATGCAAGGGATGAATAAGACTATTCCCGAGCTCTTCGCGATGCTGAAAGCTACGGAGGTAGAAATCAAGAAGGAGCATCAAGTGTTGATGGTCAACAAGACCACTAGTTTCAAGAAAAAGGGCAAAGGGAAGAAGAAGGGGAACTTCAAAAAAACGGCAAGCAAGTTGCTACTCAAGAGAAGAAACCCAAACCTGGACCTAAGCCTGAAACTGAGTGCTTCTACTGCAAGCAGACTGGTCACTGGAAGCGGAACTACCCCAAGTATTTGGCGGATAAGAAGGATGGCAAGGTGAACAAAGGTATATGTGATATACATGTTATTGATGTGTACCTTACTAATGCTCGCAGTAGCACCTGGGTATTTGATACTGGTTCTGTTGCTAATATTTGCAACTCGAAACAGGGACTACGGATCAAGCGAAGATTGGTTAAGGACGAGGTGACGATGCGCGTAGGAAACGGTTCCAAAGTCGATGTGATCGCAGTCGGCACGCTACCTCTACATCTACCTTCGGGATTAGTATTAGACCTAAATAATTGTTATTTGGTGCCAGCGTTAAGCATGAACATTATATCTGGATCTTGTTTGATGCGAGACGGTTATTCATTTAAATCAGAGAATAATGGTTGTTCTATTTATATGAGTAATATCTTTTATGGTCATGCACCCTTGAAGAGTGGTCTATTCTTGTTGAATCTCGATAGTAGTAACACACATATTCATAATGTTGAAGCCAAAAGATGCAGAGTTGATAATGAGAGTGCAACTTATTTGTGGCACTGCCGTTTAGGTCATATCGGTGTAAAGCGCATGAAGAAACTCCATACTGATGGACTTTTGGAACCACTTGATTACGAATCACTTGGTACTTGCGAACCGTGCCTCATGGGCAAGATGACTAAAACGCCGTTCTCCGGTACTATGGAGAGAGCAACAGATTTGTTGGAAATCATACATACAGATGTATGTGGTCCGATGAATATTGAGGCTCGTGGCGGATATCGTTGTTTTCTCACCTTCACAGATGATTTAAGCAGATATGGGTATATCTACTTAATGAAACATAAGTCTGAAACATTTGAAAAGTTCAAGGAATTTCAGAGTGAAGTTGAAAATCATCGTAACAAGAAAATAAAGTTTCTATGATCTGATCGTGGAGGAGAATATTTGAGTTACGAGTTTGGTGTACATTTGAAAAATTATGGAATAGTTTCGCAACTCACGCCACCCGGAACACCTCAGCGTAATGGTGTGTCCGAACGTCGTAATCTAACTTTACTGGATATGGTGCAATCTATGATGTCTCTTACTGATTTACCGCTATCGTTTTGGGGATACGCTCTAGAGACGGCCGCATTCACATTAAATAGGGCACCATCAAAATCCGTTGAGACGACGCCTTATGAACTGTGGTTTGGCAAGAAACCAAACTTGTCGTTTCTGAAAGTTTGGGGCTGCGATGCTTATGTGAAAAAGCTTCAACCTGATAAGCTCGAACCCAAATCGGAGAAATGTGTCTTCATAGGATATCCAAAGGAAACTATTGGATACACCTTCTATCACAGATCCGAAGGCAAGATTTTTGTTGCTAAATTCGGAAACTTTCTGGAGAAGGAGTTTCTCTCGAAAGAAGTGAGTGGGAGGAAAGTAGAACTTGACGAGGTAACTGTACCTGCTCCCTTATTGGAAAGTAGTACATCACAGAAAACTGTTTCTATGACACCTACACCAGTTAGTGAGGAAGCTAATGATGATGATCATGAAACTTCAGAACAAGATACTACTGAACCTCGTAGATCAACCAGAGTAAGATCCGCACCAGAGTGGTACGGTAATCCCGTTCTGGAAGTCATGCTACTAGATCATGATGAACCTACGAACTATGAAGAAGCGATGGTGAGCCCAGATTCCGCAAAGTGGCTTGAAACCATGAAATCTGAGATGGGATCCATGTATGAGAACAAAGTATGGACTTTGGTTGACTTGCCCGATGATCGGCAAGCAATTGAGAATAAATGGATCTTCAAGAAGAAGACTGACGCTGACGGTAATATTACTGTCTACAAAGCTCGACTTGTCGCAAAAGGTTTTCGGCAAGTTCAAGGGATTGACTACGATGAGACCTTCTCACCTGTACCGATGCTTAAGTCTGTCCGAATCATGTTAGCAATTGCCGCATTTTATGATTATGAAATTTGGCAGATGGATGTCAAAACTGCATTCCTGAATGGATTTCTGGAAGAAGAGTTGTATATGATGCAGCCAGAAGGTTTTGTCGATCCAAAGGGAGCTAACAAAGTGTGCAAGCTCCAGCGATCCATTTATGGACTGGTGCAAGCCTCTCGGAGTTGGAATAAACGCTTTGATAGTGTGATCAAAGCATTTGGTTTTATACAGACTTTTGGAGAAGCCTGTATTTACAAGAAAGTGAGTGGGAGCTCTGTAGCATTTCTGATATTATATGTAGATGACATATTACTAATTGGAAATGATATAGAATTTCTAGATAGCATAAAGGGATACTTGAATAAGAGTTTTTCAATGAAAGACCTAGGTGAAGCTGCTTACATATTAGACATTAAGATCTATAGAGATAGATCAAAACGCTTAATTGGACTTTCACAAACCACATACCTTGACAAAATTTTGAAGAAGTTCAAAATGGATCAAGCAAAGAAAGGGTTCTTGCCTGTGTTACAAAGTGTGAAGTTGAGTAAAACTCAATGCCCGACCACTGCAGAAGATAGAGACAATATGAAAGATGTTCCCTATGCATCAGCCATAGGATCTATCATGTATGCAATGCTGTGTACCAGACCTGATGTGTGCCCTGCTATAAGTCTAGCAGGGAGGTACCAAAGTAATCCAGGAGTGGATCACTGGACAGCGGTCAAGAACATCCTGAAATACCTGAAAAGGACTAAGGATATGTTTCTCATATATGGAGGTGACAAAGAGCTCGTCGTAAAAGGTTACGTTGATGCAAGCTTTGACACTGATCCGGACGATTCTAAATCGCAAACCGGATACGTGTTTACATTAAACGGTGGAGCTGTCAGTTGGTGCAGTTCTAAACAAAGCGTTGTAGCGGGATCTACATGTGAAGCGGAGTACATAGCTGCTTCGGAAGCAGCAAATGAAGGAGTCTGGATGAAGGAGTTCATATCCGATCTAGGTGTCATACCTAGTGCATCGGGACCAATGAAAATCTTTTGTGACAATACTGGTGCAATTGCCTTGGCAAAGGAATCCATATTTCACAAGAGAAGCAAGCACATCAAGAGACGCTTCAATTCCATCCGGGATCTAGTCCAGGTGGGAGACATAGAGATTTGCAAGATATATACGGATCTGAATGTTGCAGACCCGTTGACTAAGCCTCTTCCACGAGCAAAACATGATTAGCACCATGGCTCCATGGGTGTTAGAATCATTACTGTGTAATCTAGATTATTGACTCTAGTGCAAGTGGGAGACTGAAGGAAATATGCCCTAGAGGCAATAATAAAGTTATTATATATTTCCTTATAATCATGATAAATGTTTATTATTCATGCTAGAATTGTATTAACTGGAAACATAATACATGTGTGAATACATAGACAAACAAAGTGTCACTAGTATGCCTCTACTTGACTGGCTCGTTAATCAAAGATGGTTATGTTTCCTAACCATGAACAATGAGTTGTTATTTGATTAACGGGATCACATCATTGAGAGAATGATCTGATTGACATGACCCATTCCATTAGCTTAGCACCGGATCGTTTAGTATGTTGCTATTGCTTTCTTCATGACTTATACATGTTCCTATAACTATGAGATTATGCAACTCCCGTTTACCAGAGGAACACTTTGGGTACTACCAAACGTCACAACGTAACTGGGTGATTATAAAGGAGTACTACAGGTGTCTCCAAAGGTACATGTTGGGTTGGCGTATTTCGAGATTAGGTTTTGTCACTCCAATTGTCGGAGAGGTATCTCTGGGCCCTCTTGGTAATGCACATCACTTAAGCCTTGCAAGCATTGCAACTAAATGAGTTAGTTGCGGGATGATGTATTACAGAACGAGTAAAGAGACTTGCCAGCAATGAGATTGAACTAGCTATTGGAATACCGACGATCGAGTCTCGGGCAAGTAACATACCGATGACAAAGGGAACAACGTATGTTGTTATGCGGTCTGACCGATAAAGATCTTCGTAGAATATGTAGGAGCCAATATGGGCATCCAGGTCCCGCTATTGGTTATTGATCGGAGACGTGTCTCGGTCATGTCTACATTGTTCTCGAACCCGTAGGGTCCGCACGCTTAAGGTTACGATGACTGTTATATTATGAGTTTATGCATTTTGATGTACCGAAGGTTGTTCGGAGTCCCGGATGTGATCACGGACATGACGAGGAGTCTCGAAATGGTCGAGACATAAAGATTGATATATTGGAAGCCTATGTTTGGATACCGGAAGTGTTCCGGGTGAAATCGGGATTTTACCGGAGTACCGGGAGGTTACCGGAACCCCCCGGGAGCTAAATGGGCCATGATGGGCCTTAGTGGAAAAGAGAAGAGGCAGCCCTACATGGGCCGCGCGCCCCTCCCCTCCCTTGGTCCGAATTGGACAAGGAGAGGGGGCCGGCCCCTCTCTCTCTTTTCCCCCCTCCACAAGTCCTATTCCAACTAGGATTGGGGGGGGGGGAATCCTACTCCCAGAGGGAGTAGGACTCTCCTGGCGCGCCCTATGTGGCCGGCCAGCCTCCCCCCCTTTTGGTCCTTTATATACTGAGGCAGAGGCACCCTAGAAACACACAAGTTGATCCACGTGATCTATTCTTTAGCCGTGTGCGGCGCCCCAGCCACCATAGTCCTCGATAATATTGTAGCGGTGCTTAGGCGAAGCCCTGCAGCAGTAGTACGTCAAGATCGTCACCACGCCGTCGTGCTGATGGAACTCTTTCCCGAAACTTTGCTGGATCGGAGTCCGGGGATCGTCATCAAGCTGAACGTGTGCTAGAACTCGGAGGTGCCATAGTTTCGGTGCTTGATCGGTCGGATCGTGAAGACATACGACTACATCAACCAAACGCTTCCGTTGTCGATCTACTAGGTATGTAGATCATACTCCCCCTCTCGTTGCTATGCATCACCATGATCTTGTGTGTGCGTAGGAAATTTTTTGAAATTACTACGAAACCCAACATATATATATATAGACACACACACAGAGAACATATATACATTTTTATAAAAATGCAAAAAACAAAAAATCTAAAAAAGGACATATAAACAGATATAAACACATACATATACTCATACATATACATATAATCAGGAAAAAAACAACTATATATGTGCAAAAAAAATAGGGGGATAGAGGGGGGCGGTGTCGGCCCTGACCAAAGGGATGAGAGGTGCGGCGTGGTCGGGGTAGGGGCACGGCGCGCATCGGGGTAGAGGCGACGGTGGCGTGGTCCGGGAAGGGGCAGACGCGACGACGGCGTGGTCGGGGCAGGGCGAGGCAGAGGCGATGGCGGCACGGGGCAGCTGGGGCGACGACGACGTAGTCGGGGCAGGGGCGCACGGCGCGGTCGGGGCGGGCCGCCGCCGGCATGCTCGGGGCAGGGCGGCGATAGCGTCGATGAGGCAGCAGAGGGCGGCGACGGCGTCGACGGGGCGAGCTCGATCGAGCAGCCTGGCGGCGTCGTCGGGGCGGGGGAACTGATGCAGATGAATCTGAAAAACGCCAAGTGCTTTCTTATATACTGGGAGCATTGGTCCCGGTTCGTGGCACCAACCGGGACCAATGTCACCCTTTAGTCCCGGTTGGTGGCACCAACCAGGACCAAAGGCCTCTTTTCAGCATCCCAAAGGGCGGGAAGCAGAGGCCTTTGGTCCCGAGTTCGAGCCATGAACCGGGACCAATGGCCTTGTGCTGGAACTGGGGCGGTGCGGTGGGATGTTTAGTCCCACCTCGCTAGCCGAGAGGCTTCGACAGTGGTTTATAAGCGCTCCTGCGCTAACCACTTCGAGCTCTTCTCAAATGCAGGCTTACGGGCCTAAAGTCACTTTATCTGCCTATGGGCCTACTGGGCCTCCTGCGGGCCTGAATCCTGGCCCATGGTAGGGTTTCTAGTCATATTCAGGCCGTGGGGGCCTAGTAGGTGGCACTTTTTTTGTTGCTTTATTTATTTTATTTTGTTTCTACTTACAACAAAATACTTAATGTTGCTATTTTTATTTTTTTCCATTTTTTGTTTTGTTTTTTGCATTATTTTTTTTCTTTTGTTTCTTGCTTTATTTTTTAATTCTTTTTGCTTTTAGGTTAGCAAAATTATAAACTTTCTGTTAGTGCCATTAGTTTTAAAATTTGAATAGTTAAATTTTGAATTGTTTGAAATTTGTGTGAATCACAAGTTTGTGATTAACTTTACTATAAAAATAGTTTTTTTTCCAGTTTTTTTGTTTTGTTTTTTGCATTATTTATTTTCTTTTGTTTTTTGCTTTAATTTTTAATTCTTTTTGCTTTTAGGTTAGCAAAATTGTAAACTTTCTGTTAGTGCCATTAGTTTTAGAAAAATTATAAACTTTCTGTTAGTGCCATTAGTTCTCAAATTTGAATAGTTAAAATTTGAATTCTTTGAAATTTGTGTGAATCACAAGTTTGTGATTAACTTATTAAAAAATGAGCATAGATGTGCTTATAGAGAAAATTCAACCTAAATTCATAGTAAATGGTTAAACTTTTCTCTATAAGGGCATCTATTTTCACTTTGAGAGGAGCTCAACAAGGCAGAGAGGGAAGGGCTTATAAACCGGTGTGAGCCCCCTTTGGTTGGCGAGGTGGGACTAAACTCTGCCCGCAATGAGGACCAACCCTTTAGTCCCGGTTTGTGGCACAAACCGGGACTAATGGTCATGGGCCAGGGGCGAGGAGCATTGGTCCCTGTTGGTGCCACGAACCGGGACCAATGCCCCCTTTAGTCCCGGTTGGTGGTACCAACCGAGACCAAAGGCCTTGTGCTGCCCCGCGTCAAAAGTTCAGTACCACCTCGCTAGCTGAGAGAGCTCGAGAGTGGTTTATAAGCGCTGCTGCGCCCACCCTCTCAAGCTCCTCTCAATTGTAGGCTTTCGGGCCTAACCATACGCTGTGTGCCTGTGGGCCTACTGGGCCACCTGCGGGCCTGAATCCTGGCCCATGGTAGGGATTCTAGTCGTATTCAGGACGTGGGGCCTAGTAGGTGGAACTTTTTTCTTTTCTTTGTTGCTTTATTTCTTTTATTTTGTTTCTACTTACAACAAAATACTTATTGTTTTTATTTTTATTTATTTTATTAAAGTTTATTTTTAATTATTTTTCTTTTAGGTCACAAAAATTATAAACTTTCTGTTAGTGCCATTAGTTTTCAAATTTCAATAGTTAAAATTTGAATTCTTTGATATTTGTGTGAATCACAAGTTTGTGTTTAACTTTACTATAAAAATAGTTTTTTTTCCAGTTTTTTTGTTTTGTTTTTTGCATTATTCATTTATTTTTATTTTTTGCTTTATTTTTAATACTTTTTGCTTTTAGGTCAGAAAAAATTATAAACTTTCTGTTAGTGCCATTAGTTTTAGAAAAATTATAAACTTTTTGTTAGTGCCATTAGTTTTCAAATTTAAGTAGTTAAAATTTGAATTCTTTGAAATTTGTGTGTATCACAAGTTTGTGATTAACTTTACTATAAAAATATTTTTTTTGAGTTTTTTGTTTTGTTTTTTGCATTACTTATTTTATTTTGTTTTTTGCTTTATGTTTTAATTCTTTTTGCTTTTAGGTCAGAAAAATTATAAACTTTCTGTTAGTATCATTAGTTTTAGAAAAATTATAAACTTTCTGTTAGTGCCATTAGTTTTCAAATTTGAATAGTTAAAATTTGAATAATGGTATGACGAGGGCCGAACCATAAGACATTAAAGCCTTTCAGATGAACTCTGAAAAAGTTGAAAGTTGGCATGGTATCGTAATTTCACCCACATAGCATGTGCATGTACAAAATGGACAATGGTATCATACTCGCCTGTTACAAAGTTGGCATGATATCATCATAATAGTTGCGAGAGAAAGTCTTCACTTTTTCTTCGCTTGTGTCATTTGCTTATTGTGTCGTAACCATGGATAATCTTCATCGTTTATTAGGATGCTTGGGTCAGCCTTGACTTTGAAGGGAGGAATTTTATGAAACTTTTCATAATCTTCAGACATGTCTGTCTTGCCCTCCACTTCCACGATGTCCCTTTTTCCTGAAAGAACTATGTGGCGCTTTGGCTCATCGTATGATGTATTCGCTTCCTTATCTTTTCTTTTTCTCGGTTTGGTAGACATGTAGTTCACATAGATAACCTGTGCCACATCATTGGCTAGGACGAACGGTTCGTCAGTGTACCCAAGATTTTTCAGATCCACTGCTGTCATTCCATACTGTGGGTCTACCTGTACCCCGCCTCCTGACTGATTGACCCATTTGCACTTAAATAAAGGGACCTTAAAATCATGTTCGTAGTCAAGTTCCCATATGTCCACTATGTAACCATAATACATGTCATTTCCCCTCTCGGTTGTTGCATCAAAGCGGACACCGCTGTTTTGGTTGGTGCTCTTTTGATCTTGGGAGATCGTGTAAAATGTATTCCCATTTATCGCGTATCCTTTGAAAGTTAATACAGTCAAAGATGGTCGCCTGGACAACAAGTACAGCTCATCACAAACAGTGTTGTCACCTCTGAGATGTGTTTCCAACCAACTGCTGAAAGTCCTAATGTGTTCACATGTAATCCAGTTATCGCACTGCTCCGGGTGTTTGGAGCGCAGACTGTTCTTGTATTCATCGACATACGGGGTTACCAAGGTAGAGTTCTGTAGAACTGTGTAGTGTGCTTGAGACCAAGAATATCCGTCCCTACATATTATTGAGGCCCCTCCCAGCGTGCCTTTTCCATTCAGTCTCCCCTCATACCGTGATTTAGGGAGACCTATCTTCTTAAGGACAGGAATGAAGTCAACACAAAACCCAATGACATCCTCTGTTTTATGGCCCATGGAGATGCTTCCTTCTGGCCTAGCGCGGTTACGGACATATTTCTTTAGGACTCCCATGAACCTCTCAAAGGGGAACATATTGTGTAGAAATATGGGCCCCGGAATGACAATATCGTCGACTAGATGAACTAGGACGTGTGTCATGATATCGAAGAAGGATGGTGGGAACACCAGCTCGAAACTGACAAGACATTGCGCCACATCACTCCTTAGCCTTGGTACGATTTCTGGATCGATCACCTTCTGAGAGATTGCATTGACGAATGCACATAGCTTCACAATGGCTAATCGGAAGTTTTGCGGTAAAAGCCCCCTCAATGCAACTGGAAGCAATTGCGTCATAATCACGTGGCAGTCATGAGACTTTAGGTTCTGTAACTTTTTCTCTGGCATATTTATTATTCCCTTTATATTCGACGAGAAGCCAGTCATGACCTTCATACTGAGAAGGCATTCAAAGAAGATTTCTTTCTCTTCTTTCTTAAGAGCGTAGCTGGCAGGACCTTTATACTGCTTCGGAGGCATGCCGTCTTTTTCGTGCAAACGTTGCAGGTCCTCCCGTGCCTCAGGTGTATCTTTTCTCTTCCCATACACGCCCAAGAAGCCTAGCAGGTTCACGCAAAGGTTCTTTGTCACGTGCATCATGTTGATTGAAGAGCGGACCTCTAGGTCTTTCCAGTAGGGTAGGTCCCAAAATATAGATTTCTTCTTCCACATGGGTGCGTGTCCCTCAGCGTCATTCGGAACAGCTAGTCCGCCGGGACCCTTTCCAAAGATTACTTGTAAATCATTTACCATAGCAAGTACGTGATCACCGGTACGCATGGCGGGCTTCTTCCGGTGATCTGCCTCGCCTTTGAAATGCTTGCCTTTCTTTCGACATTGATGGTTGGTCAGAAGAAATCGATGATGGCCCAGGTACACATTCTTCCTGCATTTGTCTAGGTATATACTTTTAGTTTCTTCTAAACAGTGCGTGCATGCGTGGTATCCCTTGTTTGTCTGTCCTGAAAGGTTACTGAGAGCGGGCCAATCGTTGATGGTTACAAACAGCAACGCGTGCAGGTTAAATTCCTCCTGTTTGTGCTCATCCCACGTACGTACACTGTTTCCATTCCACAGCTATAAAAGTTCTTCAACTAATGGCCTTAGGGACACATCAATGTCGTTGTCGGGTTGCTTAGGGCCTTGGATGAGAATTGGCATCATAATGAACTTCCGCTACATGCACATCCAAGGAGGAAGGTTATACATACATAGAGTTACGGGCCAGGTGTTGTGATTGTTGCTCTGCTCCCCGAAAGGATTAATGCCATCCATGCTTAAACCAAACCATACGTTCCTTGGGTCACATGCAAACTCAGGACAGTACTTTCTCTCGATTTTTCTCCACTGCGACCCGTCAGCGGGTGCTCTCAACTTCCGTCTTTCTTACGGTCCTCACTGTGCCATCGCATCAACTTGGCATGCTCTTTGTTTCTGAACAGACGTTTCAGCCGTGGTATTATAGGAGCATACCACATCACCTTCGCAGGAACCCTCTTCCTGGGGGGCTCGCTGTCAACATCACCAGGGTCATCTCGTCTGATCTTATACCGCAATGCACCACATACCGGGCATGCGTTCAGATCCTTGTACGCACCGCGGTAGAGGATGCAGTCATTAGGGCATGCATGTATCTTCTGCACCTCCAATCCTAGAGGGCATACAACCTTCTTTGCTGCGTATGTACTGTCGGGCAATTCGTTATCCTTTGGAAGCTTCTTCTTCAATATTTTCAGTAGCTTCTCAAATCCTTTGTCAGACACAGCATTCTCTACCTTCCACTGCAGCAATTCCAGTACGGTACCGAGCTTTGTGTTGCCATCTTCTCAATTGGGGTACATCCCTTTTTTGTGATCCTCTAACATGCGATCGAACTTTAGCTTCTCCTTTTGACTTTCGCATTGCGTCCTTGCATCGACAATGACCCGCCGGAGATCATCATCATCGGGCACATCGTCTGGTTCCTCATGATCTTCAGCAGCTTCCCCCGTTGCAGCATCATTGGGCACATCGTCTGGTTCCTCTTGATCTTCAGCAGCTTCCCCCGTTGCAGCATCACCGTATTCAGGGGGCACATAGTTGTCATCGTCCTCTTCTTCTTCGCCGTCTTCCATCATAACCCCTATTTCTCTGTGCCTCGTCCAAACATTATAGTGTGGCATGAAACCATTGTAAAGCAGGTGGGTGTGAAGGATTTTCCGGTTAGAGTAAGACTTCGTATTCCCACATTTAGAGCATGGACAACACATAAAACCATTCTGCTTGTTTGCCTCAGCCACTTCGAGAAAATCATGCACGCCCTTAATGTACTCGGAGGTGTGTCTGTCACCGTACATCCATTACCGGTTCATCTGTGTGCATTATATATAATTAAGTGTGTCAAAAACCATTACAGAACATCATGAATAGATAATTAAGTGACCAAATTAATAGAAGTTCATCATTATATTAAAACCAGAGTACATACATAGTTCTCATCTAACAACATATAGCTCTCCAGAGCATCTAATTAATTAAACCATACATTGAAACTATGTAAAACATTTCAATGCGAAAACAAATGCGATCATAATCGCAACCAAGGTAACAATTGATCCAACGGCATAATGATACCAAGCCGGTATGAATGGCATATTTTCTAATCTTTCTCATCTTCAACCGCATTGCATCCATCTTGATCTTCTGATCATCGACGACATCCGCAACATGCAACTCCAATATCATCTTCTCCTCCTCAATTTTTTTATATTTTCCTTCAAGTAATTGATTTTTTTTTCAACTAAATTTAACCTCTCGACAATAGGGTCGGTTGGAATTTCCGGTTCAAGTACCTCCTAGATAAATAAAATCTATGTCACGTTGGTCGGCGTAATTGTCATAAACAATAAATGAACCAAATAGTTATAAAAAGATAATATATACCACATCCGAATCATAGCCAGGACGAGGGCCGACGGGGGCGGATACCAAAACCATCGCACTATATAATAACAAGCAATAATAAAAGTAAGAAAATTAGACAAGTATCTATCTAGAGTAAGAATTTTTTCTTTGAGAAAAAAGATAAAAACAAGAGGCTCACAACGGTGGTGCCGGCGACGAGATCGGTGCGGGCGATCGACGGCGGTGAAGACGGGAAGGGGACGTGATGGGCCGCTAAACCTAGACAAATCTCGAGGAAAATGGAGATTTGAGGTCGAGCTTCGAGAGGAGAAAGCTTAACTAGTGTGGCTCGGGCATGAACCTGGACCAAAGGGAAGCGGGAAGCCTGTGGTCCCAGTTCAAGCCACCAACCGGGACCAATGGTGATGGGCCAGGAGCGATGCCCATTGGTCCCGGTTCGTCCCACCAACCGGGACCAAAGGGGCCAGACGAACCGGGGCCAATGCCCCCACGAGGCCCGACAGGCCCCTGGCCTCACGAACCGGGACCAATGCCCCCATGGGTCCCGGTTCTAGACTGAACCGGGACTAATGGGCTGACCCGGCCTGAACTAAAGCCCTCTTTTCTACTAGTAAGTTTGTTGCATGGTGTTGTAGTCATGTAGAGTTGCATTACTTAGCAAAGTTCAAAGAAAATCACGTTGGTTAAACGTGTGAGTGCAAGACTGGCTGTGCTACAAGCTAGTGTCTGCATGCGGTTTGTTAGTCCGGCTACATACATGTAAAATGGCCGAGTCGTATGGCCCTTGGATGAGGTTTGATAGTGCCTCAACCGTGTATATATACCTACATGCAGAAGTGGGTTTGTTAGTGCTTCGATGAGAGGCGCACCACCTTCATCATATATTCACACTGGCAATGCACCTTTTCAACTGACTCCGATGACTATGATGAACTCATTATGGCAATGACCTCCACGCCATGGCCATCACCTCCTTACCGCTTGTGACACAACTTACTGGGCAACATATTTCCTGCTTTGCGCGTGACGCAGCTCGATGACGCAAAGACCTCGTTAAACCTTGCTCTAATAGCAAATGTTGGCTCTGCCAGGAGCAAGCGCACACAAACTCAAGGTAGAAGAAGAAAATGAATCCGCAGAGTATTTTTGGTGGCACATGTCACACCTGAAAATGGCGCCACTAGAGGACAACCCTCCTCCTCGCGTACATGCTGTTCGGTGGGACGACAATAATTTCACCATCATGGAATCAGAAAAAGAAATGCGAGAGGAAGGTTGAAGGTGTGGTAGGAGAATCTTTATTATGCCAACCTGAGCCTGAGCGTGGTTTGTGATCATCGGTTGACAGCACCAGTGGCCGGAATCAAGTGGATATAATCTATTCGACTATGCTTTGTTTGCAGCTGCTTGGTGTGTGATGGGACCTGAAACAAAGGTGAGATTTGCTGCGTCATTTTCATGTGATCAGGCACGGATTGGTGTTTTCTGGCTGAGATTTGCAGCTGCTTGGTTTGTGTATGGTATATTGGTGTTTGTCTAGGATATAACGTATGAATACTTTATTTTTACCATCTCAATAGATGTAGATGGTATACGTATATTAAACGAGTATGTGAATTTGTGTCCCCACTAACCAAAATGTACAGCCTTAATGGCCTTTAGACATTGTTAGCTTCACTATGGGGGTGTTTGTTTTCAGGAACTTTTTTGTGTAGGGACTAGAAAAAGTCCCTCTTAAAGACTTTTTTACCAAACGGGAGGGACTTTTTAGGGACTAAACTAGGCATTTGAGACTAAATGAAGAAGATTCTCAAGGATAGTCTTTTTGGGACTTTTTGGAACTTTTCCAACAATGCCCCTCCATGCACCCATTGGCCCGCCACCCCATGGTCTTATTTGATTGTTATTTTTCTATATACTAGGGGCAACATGGTCATTTAATAACCTCTAGGAAGGGACTAGGGACTTTTTAGTCTCTGAAAACAAACTGGGAGGGACTTTTTAGTTGGGACTAGAAAAAGTCCTAGGACTAGAGAACCAAACACCACCTATATCTACAATTTTATCAGGTTGTATATGCTATAATTGCCAATATTACTATTATGTACAAACACCATGGTAAATATGAACCGGGGGGGGGGGGGGGGGGGGGGGGGGGGTTGTGAAACATATCTCTAGTAACTTCTGTGTAAATCACATTCACGCACCATAGAATTGATAACTTTTGTACAAACACCATGGTAACTTTGACACACGAGTTCTTTTTTTGTTAAAGCATAGTGGTATTTTCTGTGTAAATAGCATTGTAGTTTATGCACCGCAAACCTGATAACATACAAGCAACACTGTCGTATTTTTTACCAGGAGAAAAAAGTTGAAGAAAAATAGCCCGGTAACTTTTACGTGAATAGCATTGTATTTTACATACCATAGACATGATAACTTACATACAACATAATGGTAACTTTGACTCAGAAAAAAAGTTCTTGAAAAATTCCATGTTAACTTTTATGTAAAAAGGTGATAACTTACATTTCGCGGGGATGATAATTGAAGTACCCAAGACCTGGTAACTTCAGAAAACTCAAAAAAAGTCATCGAAAAATAATGACATATACTCTAGTTTTGAAAGTCTCGTCACGATGACTTTAATGGTGAAAATGGATATTGAACTGGACCGATAGTTTGAACAACAAAACATTTTGAATTTTCAAAATGTGGGGAATCTAGTATAACATTAATTTTTTTTCATCTAGCACATACATGCATGTGCATGTGGGTAGGGGAGATGACGTGTACATGTCTTGTTGGTATAATTTGTAAAAAAAAAGATCATGCCATTCAAAAAATTGTTCATATAATTTTTTTTTTAAGTTCATGAAATTTTAGTTGATGCCATAAATAATGTATGTGAAGTCGGAGTACTCTTTTTGCCTTGTTTTCCTTCCCCAAAAAGGTAGAAAGGCATGAGAAAGGCACGGGCAACCAACTCTAGCTGCCACCCCGTGATCTGATCTCTCTCGCTGCCACCAGGGTGAGCCACCAGCAAAAGACCGCGGTGGGCGGCGGTGGCGGGAGAATGCAACTCCCTGGGAGCCCATTATGGAGGAGCTGGTGGGCTGCTGCATTATAATGACGATGTTGCGTGGTCAGGACTGTGGTTTCCGGTGGATCCGTCTGAATACAGTCGGCGTTCATTGTCTTCAGAGTTTCTACGGGCCTTTATCACCATTTTCTTCCTTGAGGAGGTGATTTGTTTTGCAGACTGTGGCCGCCAGCGTATACTGGTCTGCATCAATGACTTCTTGCCACTGCTGCTAAAAGCTATTGAGAAGTTTCCTCCACCGAGGCGGAGGCCCAAAGAAGGCATTGAGCTATGCTCATGGTGGACCGTCAGTAGATGCGGGGGAAAAAGACTTCCGCATCCCAAAATTTTAAATGAAATTCTATCTTTCCAGATGAGTGTGCTTGTAAGGACTTGTGATACTTTATATAGGGCCTTAGCTTTTTCGAAAGAAAAGTACATGAAAAATCTAGTGCTGTCCATAACTAGTTAATATATGTAGGGAACTAGGAATAGCTAGGTTTTTTTTGAGCATCAGTACAGACACAAGCGCTCATATACACGCGCATACACTCACCCCTATGAACGCACACATGCACACCCTACCCCTATGAGCACCTCCGAGAGACTGAGCCATCACCGGAAATCCTGAAATAAACCCAGGAATAATGCGAGCACCAGGATTTGAACCCTGGTGGGTTGGGGATACCACTGTCCACCTAACCAACTCAACCACAGGTTGATTCGCAGGAATAGCTAGGTTGACACGTAAATAAACACTGTTCATTGTATTTTATTACCATCATCGATGAAATTCAGATTTAGGTAATTGTATTCTAGTACTCTAGATAGATCACCAGAGGACGAGACAGCTCCGCTCGTCCGTGTGGGCGACACGGGAGGCGATAAGATCCGGTTTTCCAGGGCCCTCCTCTGTGTGCGCCTGACCCTCGCCGCTGCCGCCGGCCAGGTCCGTCGGGCTTGCCCGCGCGGCTAGCGGCGGCGGCGGGGATCCGTTCCTGAGGCGTGATGGGTGGCGTATGGCTCTGCACGGCCGGCAACTTGAAGCAGCGGAGGTGGTTTTTGCGACGGCGACGTTGATCTGGTAGATGGCTGGCTTGCTGCAACGTGTACATGACCCTCCCCCTCCCTAGCGCCGTCGGCATCACAGGCTGCAAGCGCTGCAACGCAGAGGAAAGGGAGTTGCCACAGCCACATATCCCGACCTCGAGAGTCGGCTCCCTGGGGCCGGCGCTGCTCCTGGGCGCCTCTTTGGTGCAGGGGCATATGGGATGTGGCGGTACACATGCAGCGGGTTGTCGTTGATGTCGCCCGCGCAGCCGGGATGATGGCGTGGCGCCATGGATCTGGCCATGATGACTTTGACGGCGATGACGACGAAGCTTGTGGCGGCGCATGATGGTGTCGTCTAATAATGATAAGCCATTGACTGCCACTCGGAGACGGTGCATGGCGTCCGGAGCGTCCCCTTGGGATTTCAATGGTGCCGGTGACCTTTCTTCCTCGTCAATGGTTCGTGCTGCTCATATGTCGTCAAGTTTGTGCGTGTTTGCAACAACTGGGATCATGGCAAGTGGAGGAGATAGCATATGAATTCGATTGGGTGGTGCTTTTCGAGTACCTGGTCTTGAGCTCCGGGGTGAAAACCCTAGGTCTGTCATCTTTTTGGCTATACCTGACAATGGTGGCGTTTTGAGCGTCGTTTCCCTGGTGAAGGCATTGCTTGGACTTTGCTCGGACTTGATCTTCAGGGTGAAAATCCTCAATCCGACCTTTGGGTGTTGGATCCGGCGACGACGTCACTTGTATGTCGTTCCCTTCTTGGAGACGTCATTTTTGAAGAACCTCTCTCGTAGTATATATGCTGTCATGAGATAGTTGAAGCCAAGGGTTGTCGCTGTACATGCTAGTCGCTGTTCTTATCGCTTTGGGACTGTTTTTTCCTTTTTCTCTCTGCCTAGGCATAGCTTTGGTCTAGTATGATTTAGCTCCTTGCCGGCAAGATCTTTGTATGCGTGTGCTTTTGTTGGCTGTGTGCATCCTAACTATGCAGAGGCGGGTGTCGCTCATTGTAATTGTATCACTCGATGCTTTATTATGAGTCAATAAAAATCACCCTTTATCGAAAAAGGTAATTGTATTCCCTCATTGCTCTATTTCCAACACTTCACTCAAGGGCGCCGAAGACTGAGAAGAGATTCCCACGAGGTCGGCCAGAAGACGAGATTATCTATCGCACTGACTGCAGCATGTAAAACAATACAACAAATTTGTTTTCAGCGGCACATTTGCAAGCAGACTTTTCTTAACATTTGCGACAAATTTGTTTTCGAGATGATCGCGAGGCCGGGAGGGAGGTTGTTTTTATTTTGAATCGTGTGAGGTCGGTCGCTTGAAAGGAGCCAAGTTAAAACAAGATTAAGGGAGCAAGTTCTTGTTCATCTGGGACACACACAATTGGTGGCATAAAATTTTGTTCCGTGGAATAAAATGTTTTACCAAATCGATCTACTGCATGTTAATTTCATCCCATCCATTGGGGGCATCCTAAAATATTGACCATTAATTTCGACCACATCCATCCAGATGAATTAACTGATAAAAACTTATTTCATATCGAGTTTCCTCCTATGGAGTTACACTAGGATTCACAAAGACTGGCTGGGCTAATTTTGCACCGCGACAACAGCAGTATTGTGATTCTTTGCAGTATCCATCTTTGTTGAAGCCATAACGAGCGCATAGCTCAGGGCATACCACCTCTGGGTAGGGACCCGAGCACTCCGGCGCCACCATGCACTCATCTGCAAAAAGCGGACAAAAGCGTCAATTTTCTGTTTATGGTTCTAGACTAGATACATACACACTGGAGAAACAAAATTTACTATGTATGCAATGAGTAATCGGAAGAAAAAAAGACACCAACCTGCTTGTACAGTTGAAGAGGACAATAATAAGGTTGCGGCAATGGCCACAAGAACCGCCAAGCATGCAGCCCTCGTGTTCCTCTTGATGATTGCCATGGTGGGTTGGCAAGCCTTTTTTCTTCCTTTTTGACTCCTATTGTGTGTTTTGTGGCTTGATGCAGATATTCTCATTGCTAGTGTTTATATAGTATACGTGTGACAGGTGCACAGATTGTTATCTATCACAATAATGTGTCGTTAATAGGTACCCTATAATTTCTTTCCGGGGACGTTAATTGACATTCCAAAATAAGAGCGAGATATACTATCCACATATCCAGAAGTAAATGACATTGATTTACCCTCCGACTTTTCCATGATCATGTCTTGCTGTACCTTTTTTTTTAAAGGAAATATCTTGTACCTGTTTTTAAACAATATATAAACGTAGACGCTCGTACATACGCACATACGCTAAATCCTATGAACACACACACACACTACACCTGTGAGTACCTCCGAGCGACGAGACTGAGTCAGTACATCATCTTAAGATTGACGAAGTCACGAAAAAACATCAATGATTATCTCTCCGTTCTGTTCATCTTGGACTTAATTTTGCCATAGTAATCACTACTGGATTCACCGACTTTACCGAGTTTACAGAGCCCAAAATAGAGTTGGCGAGATGTTTGCTGAGTCCTATATCAGTGAACAAGACTCAGCTGCACACGGTTCGACAACCATTAATTTTGCTGAGTTCTTATTATCGGAACACGACAAACATTTAAGTACACATTGTCAAGTTTTGTCAATAGAGAACTCGGCGCACTACACCATCAGCCAGGACGGGCGTTAATGGTGATGCTAGGTGGCACACAGCTTTGCCGAGTTCTGGCGAGATAAACTCGGTAGACAAGTGATAAAT
Organism: Triticum urartu; assembly: GCF_003073215.2. Classification (NCBI taxonomy): domain Eukaryota; kingdom Viridiplantae; phylum Streptophyta; class Magnoliopsida; order Poales; family Poaceae; genus Triticum; species Triticum urartu. Next base: position 17,052,580 of record NC_053028.1, read on the forward strand.
AGGAACGTGTCTTGTGGCATTTCCTACTACTCAACCCCCTACCGTTGCCGAGTCCACGTTGGTCGATACTTGGCAAATCTTTTGCCTAGTTCAGAACTTGGTAGACTCCTTTCAAATGGGAGTGGCTCCTGGCATTTCCGGTTGCCCAGTTCCTACTCTGTATTGAGTTTCATAAAAAATTACATCGCCAGAAATATAGATATGTCCAGTTGCAATCTTGAGGCACTTATATACCCTATGTGAAGATTACTATAGCCAAGAAAGACATATTGAGTGGATCTAAACTCAAGTTTATGGTGATTGTATGGACGCAAATTGGGATAACAAGAACACCCAAAAAAATTCAGATAGTTGTAGTCAGGTTTTTGATGATATAATTGCTCTAATGGAGTAGAATTGCCAATGATTTTGCTAGGAAGACGATTGATAAGATATGTGGCTGTGATAAAGGCTTCATCCCTATATTTCAGAGGCATGGAAGCATTGGCTAAAAGAGAGAGACATACTTCAACAATGTGGCGATGTTTGCGCTCAGCAGAGCCGTTCTGTTGATGAGCATGTGGACAAGATACATGATGGGAAACCCCAATGCTAGGAAGAAAGAGTTGACTTTCTCATACTCCCCTCCCCGGTCACTTTGGACTGACATAATTTTCCTATCAAAGTGTATCTCGACAAATTTCTGAAATTCTTGGAAGACAAAAAAAACTTTAGATTTATATTTAAGCAAATAAATCCAAGTAAACTTGTTGTAGTCATCAATGAAACTGACATAATATTTTTCTTCCAAAAGAATCTCTGGCATGACCCCATACATCACTGAAAATAAGTTCTAACAGAGCATCGGGTCCAAAAAACCTTATGAGTGGGTCCCACGCACTCAGGCAAAGAGCAGCCGACGAAACGAAAGATGGCTCCATACCGGGTGGTAATACACAAATTTATGTGTAGAGAAAAAAATCAATACGTACGTAGTTGGGATAGGAAATAGTACGAAGCAAGGGTTTGGACATAGTTTCTTTGTTCCCGTGTTTCTGTTTTGCTCTCCCCCTTTTTCCACTTAGTTTAGTTGGGTAAACAGGTCTAGTTAAAGCCCACTGGAGTAAGGAAAATACAATAGGTTGCTTTTTTTCCCACCATACCTAGCAATGATTGGCATCCCATGATATGTTAACACAAACTAACCGGTTGTCCCTTCCCCTAGAGGGGTTTCCTATATGCGCTACTCATGGGGGGCGTGTGGATCCACAGTCCTGGCCATTCTCACAACGCATTCATGGAGTTGTATTTAGTACCTCTAAGAAAGATGATTATCCACTGTTAGTTAGTAATGTGGGTTGGCTTGGATTACTTAGTGAACAGGAAACCATTGCTATTTGAGCAGTTAGAGAATCAAAATTCCACTCATTTAGAAATCGATCAGCGAATGCCAGAGGAAGGTCCCAACCTGTTATGTTTGCTTGTTTCCTATAATCTATGCTCGCAAGTCTTGCGTCAGCAGTGATTCGAGTTGTTCCTTGAGAGCAAGCTTATGGCATTCCAGGTAAACATAAAAGTCCATCAGTGTTGAAGGAATGGACAGAGACAGGCAAAGACAAAGTACTTTGGTCACCCATGCACTTTTCTAGTTAGGGCTCGACTGGGTCCTTTGATAATATAGGTAAGTCGGGCTTCTTTTTAAGCCAGAAACGCTAGCTATATGCTTAACGCAAGGTAGGGGAATGCTATTTCTGTAAGATTTGGGTAATTTGTTTTGTAGAAGAACTCACTTGACGAATATTGGTTTCACATTTTATTGCTTAAGTGTGGAAATATCAATTTGGAACTCAAATTTTATTTGAGTTATGGTGAGGAGTGAGGTAGATTCATGAGTTTCATGAATGGTTTGTTTTAGAATCCTATCTCTCTAGGGAAAGGTATCCCTTTTCAATTCGGGCCAACCGAGCCCCTCTGAATTAGTTGACGGCTTTGATGACTCGACGGTGAATATTAAGGAAAGGAGAGCGAGGGGAAGAGGGGGCTATTCCATTATAGTGAGCAGTATCAAATACGTAACAAGCAATAGAAGCATCCTGGCAGGTTTATAGAACTAGCAAAGTGCTTTAGGAAAGGGCCCTCCTACTGCTTCTTCCAATTCTGAAACTGGGATTGGCCTGTTGATTTTGCCCTTCCTTTAGACAAAGATTCCCCTAAGGAAACTCTGATTCGGTCCGCCCCCCGGCTGGGAGGCATCTACCTCATCCCGGAATCCGGGGCCTGTTTTTCCCTATTTCCCAAGGGGAATGTCAAATTGTGTGGTTTCACAGTCTTATGAGACAACAAGTTTTGGAAAATGGAGCTGCCGTTTTCACTATTTTAGTCCGTAGCGATATTGTTGCTTAAACTAACATGGAAAGTGGGTTTGATCACTTTAAAGTGCCCCTCTCATGTGTAATCTCATAATGGTAATCTCCTTATGGTATAGTAATTTGGCTTAGAATAAGAAACCTATCTCACCCCCTAATGGCTTTTCACTACACCTTGCGGGAATGCGCATCGTTGCTGCCTCGCCACCGTATTCCTGACTTGCTTTTTCCGAACTGCTTGTTTTCTCAGGGCTGCAGTCTAGTTGCTTAGTGGTTTGCTTCTCGGTCTACCCAATCAAGGTTAGACCTCGCTCTATCAACCATTGCTTTAAAAAGTATCATGTTATTTCATCTTTCATTGATACCATCATTACAATCGAGGGCCTACAATCCATGAAATCCCTATTCCGATTACTAGGAAAGAAGAGCAAGTAAGTAATGAATGAATGAATGAATTTAGATGGTATATAAACATCTCCCCATGAAGAGAAGGTGCTATAGTATCTAAGTAAAAAAAGTAGGTTGTGAAATGATAGGACTCGATCTGCATGTCGGTCAAGAATAGGCCTAGCTTCTCCCTACTAGCCTACTATTCCTTGCCAGCTCTTTGGATTGGATAAGACGCCTTAGCCCTTTTCTAGTTCGTTAATGACCTCAGCGGTTGAAATGGAATTGGATCCCGGATTTGACTTAGGATAAGGAAGCTAATGACTCTTGGCACATTGACAAGCTTCACAAACAGACTCACTAATTGGACTATGTGACAAAGGGAGATTGTCTTTATTAACTACTTGTTTGACTATGACCGATGATGGATGTCCTAATCGTTGATGCCATCTTGCCAAAGAGGGCTTGATGACGGAGTAGACTTGATGACGCTTGCGACTAAGTGCTTAGGATGTGATGGGGTAGAGTCCTCCAATGCATCTACCGTGATGGAAGAGTTCCCTCGTTGCCCGATCCTTGATAAAAAAAACTAACGAGGATAAGTTTCAAAGAAGACATTATTATCGGTGGCTAAACGAGACATAGATGCAAGATTCTTATCAGCTTGTGGAACATGAAGAACATCTCTAATGACTAGACCACATTTAAGACTAGGGGAATTAATAGAAGCTTGACTAATGTGACAAATATTCATAACTCCACCGCTTGCCGTGTGAATATGGTTGGTGCCGACGTACCTCTTGTGAAGAGCAAGTTTCTCTAATTCGTTGGTGTCGCGATCCGTAGCGCCGGAATCAACATACCAAATGCCATCACCTCCTTGTTCACACATAGCAGTGGCAACATGACATGCATCCGGTACATAGTTTGCATCATAGCGATGCCAGCAGTCCATGGCTTCATGGCCGGACTTCTTGCAGAGTTGACAGCGAGGTCGACCATGGGAGGAAGAAGCACGACGGCTATTGTTGGTGTTGAAGCCGCTGCCGCTGCCGGTGTTGTTGCCGTAGCCGCCGCCAGTGCTGTTGTTGTAGCCCCCACCAGAACGGGCACCATCGCCCTGAGGGGCGCCACGTCCACGGCCACTGCCACAGTGTTGCCCTTGGTGACCACGCCCGCACGGCCGCGGCCACGGGAAAAAGAGTTAGCGGAGGATTGCCGCAAGTTAGTATCACGGAGGAGGGTGAGGTGGGAATCAAAACTCAGAAGTTAGTTGCACAACTCCTGGACCGTGATAGGCTCAACCCGAGCAAGGAGCGCCGAAACAACCGGATTATACTCCAGATCCAATCCGGCGAGGATTTTGGACACGATCTCTGGATCAGAGAGCGCCGCGGCGGTGCAAGCACCTTCAACAGTGAGACTTTTGATCTTTCCAAAGTAGTCACCATGGTCCTATTACCTTTTTGAAGGTTTGTGAGCTCGATGCAGGTGTTGATCGCTTGAGCTTGACTCTGAGCAGCGAACATGGCATGGATGGCATGCCATACTTCGGCCGGCTTCTGGAGCGTGGGGACTTGTGCAAGAAAAGCGCCGGAAAGAGAACCCATCAAGTATCCTTGAAGTTGTTGCTGATGTGCATACCAGAGGCATCTTGCAAAGTTGGCCACTTGCTCTTCTTTGCCGTTCTTGATGAAGGTGAGGGTGGCCGACGGTGCTGGACTCGTCTCATCGAGGTGGTGCTCCATCTATGCGCCTTTGATCTGGGGCAGCATGATGGCCTTCTATAACAGGAAGTTTCCCCTCGTTAGCTTCTCTTGAGGTGGCGATCCGGGGAAGTTGTTTGTGGCGGCAGATGATGAGGCAAAGGTGGAAGATGAGGTGGTGGTGAGCACGCACATGGTGCTAGGCGTCATTGCGGCGGAGGTGGTGGACATACTCTCGGTCGCAGAAGGTAGCTAGATACAATCTCTTTTGATCTAATGAGGAAAAGGCTCTATTACCATGTAAAACTATATGAAAAATGTAGAACCCTTTGCTCAGACTGCTGTTGTATTTATATCATCGATGCCGGGGCTTACAAGAGATCGATCAATAGATCGTTACAGAAAGAAGGTCGTGGAGAAGTCAGAACAGAAGAAGAGATAGAGAGACTACAATTTAAACACCTTTTCTATCTTTATACCACACGTTCTAACTAAACTAGCTTCACGTATGTACTATGCAAATGCAACACAGCCAGCCAGCAACTTCAAGCACGTACGAGAGAGGCGAGTCCGGCGTGTGACTCGTGCGAGGGCAGCGAGACCGGGAGGGCGACACGTGCATCCAGACGACCTCCAGGGGCAGCCTCGCACGCTTCTAGGCAGTCTACAACGCAAACTGGCGTGGTGGATCATGCGGAACAGGAGCCGGCCAAACGCGTACACGCGAGCGACTCCGCCTTGACGCACCAAGCTCTGCATACATCTGCGCCGAGCCGTCGATCTACACCGAGCTGTACAACTACATCAGGGCATGTACAATAGTTAATAAAATAATTTTATCTTAAGTTTTACGTGTAATTTAAAAATAAAAAAATATTTATAATGGATGATTTCTTAGCCTTATCTCATTAACTAGCAATTCCTAAAAACATGGTGAAATATATTATGCTAAAAAATCATCTCTTGTCAGAGAAGACAAACCTTTTATTACGAGTTCTCTTTTTTCCACCTCATCATTTATCCTACCTGACACTCCTAAGATAACACCATTGTACATGCCCTCACACTAAAATGAATATTTCTTCATCGAGGACATCCATGTGAAGCTACCACGACATGCATCATTCACACGTCATGCCAGTATGGAAAGCTATGCAATTCTTTATCAACTACTCTGACACCACACGACATTGATACTTCGTCGTCGCGAGGGACACCTCACAGCGACGCATCATCGTCAACATGCCGTTAAAATACCATCGCCGACACTTTATCAACAAGGTCTTGATCAACGTGGTCTTAACCAACATCATGATGAACACACCGCCGCCGCCTCGTCCACAAGATGGACATCTAGCGTCCTCTGACAGACTTTTTTGCAAGACGTGACCTCGACGACGGCAATGACCACATCACAAGAACGGCATCGACCGCGTCATCCACAACGGCATGACTGGACACGGCGTCACTATAGTGACACCCCCTACATGATCACACGGTTCTAACAAAACCGATTTATGCTTGATGGGTTTCCTTCAGTCTTGGCAAAACCGGTGGACTCACCGCCGATGGCACCCTCTGATATTCACAAGGTACATCCACGTCTGCAGCTCCGTCATAGCGCATTTTTTTTGCGCCTCCGGATTTATGCGGCTTCATCATCCAGAACGACTATACCATCGACCACGACTACATCGACCATGGCTACATCACATGATTGGCTACCTCGCCATCGACATTAATGACTACGTCTACAACAATATATCAGCAACAAGTTCAGTCAACAGCGTCCGCATCATCACCAGCTTTCACGCCACTCCTGCTGTGACTACGGGAGGGAAAAGAGGAGAGACAAGGAAGGCACCATAAGGGGACGCAGTCAATGCCCTAGGTGCCGACCCATCGGAGACGCAGTTGATGATGGCGCAGCGGAAAAGACGACGGAAGCACAAGACTTCAAATTCATTCGTAATCGTCCGCTTCATTCCCGCTACGGCTGAGAGGGAATGTTAAATGTATAGTTGTGTAGAGATTTGAGTATAGAGATATGATTGTTTAAGCAAACTATATCTTGTCTTGTACTCCAAGTCTCACCTCATATTATATTTCATATATACCCCTACGAGGGTCTGATTAATACAACACAATATTATCATCCTACAATTTCTACATAATTAACAAGCTGCTGCCCCCTAGTCCACTCTCCCTGTTTCCCTGAACTCTTCTCCATTGCTGGCACAGTGCTCCTGCTACAAGAGGAAGCGATGGCGGTGCAAATTACGGTTAGGGCAAGGGATACAAGGGAAAGAGAGGGAGCAATCTGAGTGGATGTTGTTCATCACAGCAGCCGCGAGAAGGAGGAGGAGAGATAGGTGGCAGCCACCACCGTTGGGGCTCGACCCGCAGGGTATGAGGAATGAGAACGCGGGGAGGAGGGCGAGAAAGGAGGAGGAGAGTTACCTGAGAAGTCTGTCGTTGTCGGACTTCTCACCGGTCGCACCGCGCCACCATCGTGTGTCACCACACCCTCATCGTGAGACGCGCCTCTCGTGGATCCATTTCACGGGTTGGCGAGGCGATTTTTTTTGCTAGGACGGGTTGGGATGGACCCGAGAATTTCTCCGTCATGGCCCAAACCAAGCACATAAATTTTGATCCACAGGGAATAGTTCCTGGCCAGGGTGGACAGGGTGCATCGGGCCGCGATCCCTGACGACCCACGTGGATCATGCCCTAACAAAAGGTGGCCTAGCTTTTAATATACCAGTGTTGTGCGATACAGACCCAGAAAGGGTTGCGCTATACCACGGGGACTATAATATCTTGCTTATAGTGAGTCCAATGATTCCCTTATCTGAATGTTTTTAATGTTACGTTTTAATGGTCAGACCCCTTTCTTCTCGTTGATCAATCGCTCACTGGGTATTGATCGCTGTACTTGCTCTTGGTCTGGTTTTCTTTGGGGTTTTTATTTTGTTTTCTTTTTTGTTTTCGATTTTCTTTTGTTTCTTCAAAGTCTTTTTTTGTTTTCCTTTGCCTTTTTACCACTTTTCTTTGTTTCATTCTTGGTTACAATGCCTTTTCCATTTCTACAAAATTTTTGGTTCATTTATTTCTTATGGTCGTTTTCACTAGTTTTATTTCTTTTCTTTCTTTTTCCATTGGGTTTTTTGGTTTTTATTTATTTATTGGTTTTCTTTGTTTCTTTCGTCATTTTCACTTTTCCATTCTTTTTCATTGGTTTAATTCTGTCTCATTTGTTCCTTTTTTTTGGTTTTCTTAAAATAGGCTTTCGTTGGATGTGGAGTATTTGCAACTGATCTCAAATGCTCCTGGTGAACAGTGAAGTCGGGAAAAATAGTAAAATAATTCAAACAATTCCAAATTCTTTTTGTTGTAACCTTTGACAAATTTCTATGTGCTTGCACAAAATTATCATGAATGAACATTCTTGGAAGTCATGGGAAAAAATCGATACTCCAAAAATGCTATTTTTGAAAGCATTTTGAAATACTGATTTTTTTTCCATGATTGTCATTTGTTGCTGAAAATTTTCAAGCCACAGAAACTTTTGTGAAAGGTTATCACAAAATGAATTCAGAATTGTTTGAATTTTTTTTCAATTTTCTTTTGATTTTACTGTTCACCCGAGCTAATTTGAGCGCGGGAGCTGAAGAACACTTTCGGCTTTCACCCCGCTTTTTTGGTTTTTCCTTTCCTTTTGTTTCTTTGTCGGTTTCATCGGTCACTTCTTTGTTCAACACATGTCTTCTTTTTTTCAGTACATGATGTAGTCTACATAGGAATCATTTTGTTGATACTTTGTTAAATACACGATGTACATTTTTTCTTAAATACATGTTTTGAACACTTTTATAATTACATGGGCAATATTTTTTCAAATACATGGTTACCATTTTTTAATGGTAATAGACATTTTTATCGCATGAAATTTACATTTTTCATATACACCAGGAATATTTTTATATAAATTGAACGTTTGTTTTTCAGAAAGCATGAAACATTTTTTATACATCCTGAGCACTTTTTAAATAATGGATTAATTTTTTTCGAATGTATTGTTTCCGTGTCTACTTTTTTATATACATTATACATTTTTCATGTACATAATAAGCATAGTTTTGCACAATTTTAACATTTTAAAATACATGGTTACTTTTTTATAATATGTATCTTTTAATGCCTATTTTTCATAAGAAGTGTACATTTCTTGTACACAGTTGAAAAATATTTTTTACACGGTTAATATTTTTGAAATATATGATTAATTTTTGAGGTCTTCATTTTTCTACACAATTTATATTTTCTATATATCTGGAACATTTATACACACACGTTTTTTGATATTAAATGAAGAAATAATATTTAAAGATAATACTTGTTTAATGTCTACTTCTTTTATAGATGTTGCACATTTTTTGTGCATATATTAGGTATATGTTTTTGCGGGGGATATATTAGGTATATTTTTTATGCATGTTTACATTTTTTTAATTCATGATTAAAATTTCCTAATTAGATTTAAGATGTCTACTTTTTCATGAACATTGTATTTTTCATGCACATCGTATACATTAGAAACAATTTTTCTATGCATGTTTAATATTATAAAATATGTAAAGTTTTTAATAATATATTTATATATATATTGAATATCTGGAGATATAAAAAAAGGAGAGAAAAGAAAGAAAAAAATGAAAACATAAAATTTGATGAAAAAAACAGTGAAAACAAGAACGATTTGAGGCCTGTGGCGCTGGGCCGACTCAGTCTCGTGCTCGCTTCAGGGGAGCAGCCATCTGTCTCGCTATGGGCAAGACATAGGGGCGCCACAGCCACAGCGTAGTTTTCCCTTGGTGCATGGTCAATACTTAGCCACCTGAAACTAGGCCTGCGGGTGAAGCTTTTCGGTCTAGCTTCCAAGTCTTTTTCATGAGTTCTTTGAGGCTCGACCAATCAAGCTCATATGGTATGTCTACCCGGCTAGATGGTAGCTCACCAATTAATTATATTGGTCTCAAGACATGTTCGGTCTTGAAGTCAGCCATCCAAGCAGTGCTTTCTAGCATTCATCTATTAACACAATGAGTATAATTTAACAATACTTTTCTTCCGTGGTCACCTATGAATCAGGTAAACATAACATAAGCTTTCTATAGTTCATCTAATAGCAAAACACGCATAGTGCCATTAATTTTTCTTTTGTTCTGCAACGCATGAGTCACCGAGTAAAATGTTACTTTCTCCGTCCGAAATTAGTTGATGCTCAAACGGATGTATGTAGCACTTAGATACATCTGTTTGAGCATTAACTCATTCCGGACGGAGGGAGTATATATCAAATGGAATTATCGACCATTTTTTATCACATCCATCCAGATGCATTATTTATCAGTTATTAAATATCAAAGTTTACCATCTCGCCAGTACATATCCCGGCAGAATAAGCATTTTGAGCTATCTTCTAAACGTTACAACAACATTCTACAGTGAATCTGCAGTGTCCTGTTTCACCGATACCAGCTGCAAAACAATATTCACGACAACGCTGATCATAGCAATCTATCATATCATAGCACCTCTTCTCTGCAAAAAGTGGTTAAACTGTCAAATTCTTGTATATGGTTCTATGTACATGCATTGTAGAAACAAAAGATACTCTCTATATAACTAAATATAAAACGTGTCTTGACACTGTCATAGTGTCAAGCAACGTGTTATGTGAAGTTATAAAGGAAGTAGTATAAATGGATTGTCAAGCTAAAAAAAAGAAAGGCAGTAACCTTTTGCAGCCGACAAGGGCAGGGTTGTAGCCATGACCACAAGCACTAGCAAGCATACGACCCATGCGTTCCTCTTGGTAAGCACCATAGCGAGTTAGCAAGTCTTCTCTTGCTTTTTTCCACTCTTGTTTATGCGTCCTATGGTTTGATGCAAATATTCGCTTTGATGGTGCTTTTATGGTGAGACAGAAACATATATCCCATTAACATGTAATTAATGTCCTCCAATTTTAACCGAGAACTAAATGCCATTCTAAAGTAAGACTGAGATATACCACATATCGCAGGCAACATTGAATTAATGCATACACCATTTAATTCTTACTTCTAAAAGTGAAAAATATTATAATTCAATCCCAAGATAAATTTTGTCATGGTTTGCTCTAAATCAAAAAAATCTCTGTCAATTTGTCCATGATCACCTTTCTATCTGACTAGCCAAATGCCCGTGCATTGCCACGGAACAACAAACTTAGACATAGAGAATTTTGTTAAAACATCAATGCACGTCAGATGTAATCGATGGCCATGTTGTGATAAATATGACATTATATATATGTACTAATTAAAGAAATTGAAAGCAAAATGCTGACCTTCCTAATGAAGCACAATGTTGAGCTTGTTTGTATGAGCGTCGACAAAAGAGACTTTACATAGCAATGCAGTAGATATACTTAACTAACTAAGAATAACACAATCAGTCATACACAACCATGAGCGAGTGATTCATAAGGGGAAACACTTTCTATCAGAAGTCTGATAGAAAGCTTTCGTCAGACGAGTCCAGAGTCATTGATTCTATTCTAATCTCACGGTCCATATTTGTATGCGAATTTCGCATGCCGTCAATTACCCCACAATTTTAGCAGCCCGATGCATCGTCCCAACGACCTCGCGACATCAGGGGTGAGTAAATCTCGCCTGCCAAATCCACCCACCCACCCCGTCTCGAATTCCATGGCAGCTCGCTCACGGTGACGGATGCATATCCACCACCATCCTCCTTTGCGCCAAAAGCTCGCGATGGCTACAGCTGCACCACCTCGCCAGTGCAACCTCCCTGATCTCAATACATATCGCGTGACCTGCTCGCCAAAGAAGCAGCGCGCGAATCCCTGATCTCCCCCGGCAAGCCCTGCCCCCTCACCATCGCTCCTACCTCGTTGGTGCACCATATCGGCTCGGCAAAGATGCTGCATGCGAATCCCAGCCCCCGGTATGTAGTGACGTGACCTAGGGTGCGATCAATCTCATCTTTGGTTCGTCACTTGATTTGATTTGCATTACTTTGGATGCAATGTTGGTTTCGATTAAATTTATTGAGTGTATCTATGTTATACCCGATGTGTAATGGATCACTATATCATCTACGAATTTTAGTTCATTTCTTATACAGATCACAATAATCTGATTCCTAATGTTGACAGTAATATTAGTTATACACATGATTTAATATTTCCATGCTTCCATCAAAGTACATATCTGTTTCCAATCTAATATGTTTGTGCTTCTTAGTTAGTATGTAGCATAAATAATGCTATGCAGATGCTTCTGAACTCTATTTTTTTCGCTTCGAAATGCTTAAACTAATAATATAGATCAATCTATATGTTGGTGAGTCAAAATATCCCTCCCTTGCTGGCCAACCATTTTTAATTTTGCTTGAGTTCTATGCTTGAATTGCAACCCTGTGTATAGCATATTGTGTATGGATCTTGTATATAGCATATATTAATCCAACCACAGCTGCTACAGAATATGATTGACAAAGCTCTAGGTCTCCTCCGGACTATAGGCATGTGATTCTGACAAGCAAGAATGAACCACCACCACACCGGGAGTTCTATACGATTGTTCAAAGCATTTTAGTTGTGGAGTTATGTTCCTTCTCTCTTGGATTTGTTCATCGGATTTTGCTAACTCCGACACATGATTATGTACTTCAATTGCAGGAAGCACATAGGAAGTTAGTAAGAAGAAGAACCATACCTCCGGGTAATAGGGTACTTTGTCAATCGACTTTGCGAGGGACATTTCCATTTTTTGAAGAACTGCTGTAGTTGTATAGTTCTTCTCCATCTCTCTTGGATTTGTTTAATGGATTTTGCTAACTTCATCGCATGATTGCGTACTCCAATTGTAGGAAGCACATATGAAGTTAGCAAGAAGTTGCACGGATGTCCATGTGGAGACTTTGTAAAGGACAAGGTCGTCACAATTCGTGTCACTGTGATAGACGAGGTGATGCTTCCTGACCTCCACGGAAGCAAAACCCATATTTAACGGAGACATGTGTTCATCACTGTGGAAACATTCCCCATGTTATTTGAAGTGATATTTTTTCTTCTTCTTTGTAACGAAACAAAACTATATTTGTATGGAAGCAATTCACTAGTCTATGAAAAGAGTATCATAATGATTTGGATGCAAAAAATATGTATATATACATACATCGGGAATAAAGTCTTCATTTGTGTTGTACCAAAGCAAATTCTGGTTTATTTGGATTCAGACTCCAAAATCTATGGAAGAAAATGCTCATTTCTTTGGATGCAAATTTAAAATTCTATGGAAAAAAATGCAAATTTCTTTGGATGCAAATTCCAAATTCTATGGAAAAAAATGCAAATTTCTTTGGATGCAAATTCCAAATTCTTTGGAAGCAAATTACTATTTATTAGGATGCGGATACCATATTCTTTGGAAGACGACCCCCAGTTTAATTTGTTTGAAAGAGTCCGTAACAATGGTAAAAAAAAGGTTAGATGGAAGCATGAAATTGTAAAGTTGGATACAAGGTGTGCACATTGTCCTTGGACGATGCAAAATAATTTTTCGTGTTGGATACAAATCAGACCAAATTGAAACAATCCCCGATTGTTATGGAAGCAAATTTTCTAGCCGGTAGAAGCAAAATGAATTGGTATGCTTTAACTGTTAACAGAACATGCATGGTGTGCACTAATTATGATTTGTTCCCTAGCACTAACTGCCTTTTAATGCTTCCTCCTTGCTTTCAAATTTGTACTAGGGGAAATGATGCATGTAGCGAACCGGGTGAATCTGGTGCATGCTATTGGTTAGTTTTCATCATGGGAAGGCAATTATCAGTAGTATGATCGCTACTACGGCCCATACATAGGTTGCCCGTCGCTTAGTTTAGGCTTCTTCATGGGTTGTACATTTGGGCCTATGCCGGCTCGTCCGTCCCCCACGATGCACGCATTCATCTCACCAATAGAAATGAACCAACCTGTAGTTGGATGATTAAAAGATAAACGCATTCATCTCACCAATAGAAGTAAACCAACCTGTGGTTGGATGTTTAGAAAAATAATGGTATCCCCAGCCCATCGGGCTTCAAATACTAGTGCTTGCATTTATTCTAAATTTAGTTTAGGATTTCTGGCGATACGTGTTAGTGGGAGGAGACGTGTCTGTCGGCTACGAAGCACCTACGATGACTTTGTAAAATCTCAAGATGACATGGCGGCTCAGTGCTCACAGGAATAGGGTATGCGTATGTGTGTTCATAAAGGTGAGTGTATGCGCGTTCATATAAACGCTTGTGTCTGTATTGTGTTTAAAAAAATCTCACCAATAGAAAAGAAGAGGGATCTTATGGTACCCTTAAATTATTGGCCACTGTTAGGCGCCGATCAGGCTGTCGAAACATTGGGCCGGTCGCATCTTCCCCGTACAATTGAGACAAAACGTAACCGTCAGACCTCAGTCTCTGTTCATCCCCAACCTCTAATTTTCCCGTCAGTGCCAGCATGTCGGAAAGCCGGTTCCACCGTGACGCCCTGGAGCTTGCAGCAAGGGCACACATGGTCGCGGCGGAAGGGTGACGAGGTGGCGCACGACCATGGTGTCGGTGGCACGGGAGAGAAGGCTCGCATCATGCGGTCGTCCGGCGTCGGCGTGCTCCTCATGCGGTCATGCGTGGAAGAAAGATTCAATGAAGATGTAGAAGGAAGAGGAACCGATCAAGAAAGAAGATAGGCCTCGACTAAGTTTTTCTACCGGTGCCGATATGTACCGGTGTTAGATCCACCATTCCTCACTTTCGTCAAGATCTGTGCCGCCAGCGTCCGTATAAGTTAGTAATCCCAACGGAAAACTTATACAATGGGAATACAACTGTGCACTGTGACAGGTCGTATAGAATACAATCTAATGGAGCCCACCACTTGGGGATATTTATTCTTCTTATCCTTCTTGTCCAGACCTCCGTCTCCTCTGTTTCCCCCATTAACATTCTCTCTCTCTCCGTCGCCATTGTTTCTCCTCAAGTTCTTCCCGAAATGTATGAGTAGACTGGTGAGTCAAGTTCTCTCTCTCCGCGTGGCCATTGGTTCTTCTCAAGTTCTAATTTCAACCGGTTTGTCCTCAAGTTCGCAATCTTAGGAATCTTATGCGTCAATTTGGTTATCAGATTTGAAGGCATGAAGCTGCCGTAGCCCAGATAATATCTGATTGGAGACCGGAATCGTATAAAGCTATTGACTGGGATCTCTAGGTCCCTCTTTTTTCCAATATCTTAGCGGGCCATCAATCTATTCGCTGCCGAGGAAAGCAAAAAAGGTTAGTTTATCCCCTGCTATTTGACATCTTCCTTGTAGGATATTGATCCTTTTCTGTTGTGTTATAAATTAATCCCCTGCTATTTACTGTTATGCAAGTTTATTGAATTATTATAGCACGGTCATTCATTTATCTTATTTGGTTGGAAAGTACGAATATTAATTTAACCTGTTGGAAATCCGTTGATGTTGTAGGTTAATATGGATAGTGAGAGGGACAGCATCCCAGGCAGTTTTATGGCACTACTAAACATGGTTGAGCACCCAATGTCAAATTTGAATCAACAGTAAGTTGACATACTTAAAAATAAGTTTTAATATGTTTGCACCTAACTTTTAAATTTATTATTACCAATTTTGCTTATGTAGTAACAAATTCATTACCAATTTAGGAACAATCTGAAGTCAGTACCCGAAGATAGTTCTTGCTTTTCTGATAGACCTTATTGCTCAGAAGACAATGATGTACTTTCGAGACCAAACTTAAGGTAAAATACATAAATTCCATTATGACAACCCTTCGATGTAGTTTACATAAAATTATTGATGTACATGAACTTGTAATCATGATTTCAAACAGGGTGGACACTTACGATTATGCTGATGACTCAAATGAAGTTCAGTCCCGTCTTGAATGTATTAAAGACACCGTTGAAATTCCAGATATGATATCTGGGCCCGAAAATCTAGATCAGGACTACTTATTTTCTGCATACAATGTTCACACTCAGGAGTCTGATTCTAATGAACGATACCTTGAGTAAGTAAGAACTTTTCAATATATTTTTCCATACTTAATATGTATTGGGAGTTTAATTTATAGATGTTTATTTGTTTTGGATAGAGGAGGACAAGTTGGAGCAGTTGAACACGGAATTAGGAGTTTTTGTGAAGACACTTCTGTTCAAATGTTAAGGCCGGTTGTTGGTATGAAGTTTTCATCAAAGGAAGAAGCATATGACTTCTACAATACTTATTCTTGGGTGCTTGGTTTCAGTATTAGAAATGGTGATAATTTTATTAATTCCAAAGGCGTACAAACTATGCAGGAATTCATTTGCCAACGAGCCGTAAGTAAATTTTTAAAAAATGATCATTTTGTACTATGCTGGATTTTTAAAACATAATTGTAGAATGTATTACGATGTTTAATCACATTCAATCTGATACATCAATTTACTGTGCAGGGAATCAACAAGACTACTAAATATGCCACTACTAGATGTGGTTGCAAGGCAACACTCAGGGTAAATCTTAATGATAATTCGGAATGGTATGTCAAAGTTTTTAGGGAGGAACACAATCATCCCCTTGTGGAATCTTGCAGTGAGAAAAAGCACCTGCATTCACATCAACATATTGACAAGCCAATCAGAGATTTAATAAAGAATCTTCGGGAGAATAATGTATCACTCACAAGGGTTAATTCTATAGTAGCAGGTTTCTATGGCTCAACCAAGAAAGTACCATTCTGTAAGCGCAAGTTGCGTACTGTTTGTTCACAGATTGCAAGTGAAACCCTTCAGGACAACATTGCTAAGACACTGGAGAATTTCCGTGATATGATAGCAATGGACGATAGATTTTCTTTCTGTGCACAGGTGGATGATGACAACAGGCTAAAGTCACTAATGTGGACTACTGGGAGGAGTAGATAATTATATAATCACTTTGGAGATGCAATAAATTTTGACACTACTTATGGAACAAACATCTACAAAATGCCATTTGGTATGTTTATAGGAGTTAGTAACCACTTTGAGAGTGTAATATTCGCTGGAGTGTTCTTGACTAATGCGAAGGAAGAGAATTTCTGTTGGGCTTTTAAGCAATTTGTTGCTATGATGGGTGGAAAACACCCAGTTACTATTCTTACAGGTACACAATACTTTTGAAAGACCTTTACGTCTAGCTTGTTTATTTCATGTTTAGTGTATGAGTTTCTTCACAAACTTAATTAAGTAATTTTCTAGGACTAAATTTTGCAATTATATGTTCTTAATACATTATTTTCAATCATAATTTATTTCAGATCAGGCTAGAGCCATTGGAAATGCAGTCAGGAAAGTTTTCACTAATGCAGAACATAGATGGTGCAAATGGCATGTTCTTAAGCGGGCTCATGAACTTCTTGGTGCTGTCTATAGCAAGCACAAAACATTTGCCGATGATTTCCATAAGCTAGTGAACCACATGCTAACTGTAGAAGAGTTTGAATCAGTCTGGAATTTCGTTACGGTAAAATATTGTTTGCAGGAACATCCTTTTATGACTAGAGCATACGAGTGTAGGCACAAATGGGCTAAACCATATTTTAGCAAAGTTATCTGTGCTAGAATGTGTAGCACTCAACGTAGTGAGTGTGCAAACTTTGTGCTGAAGATACATACTGTATGCAATTCTTCAATAAATGCATTCATTACCCAGTACACTAAGCTTATAGACGATCATGAGAGTTGTGACGCAGATGCCGAAAGGAATAACAAGCAAGTGAAAATTTTGTAAAATCCACTTTTGTACTATTTTATGATAGTAATTTGTTGCTATATGTATGTTTTGTTAAATTTATTCCAACTCTAATTTTCTGTAAATAATTGCAGAAAATAATTAAGGTCCATTTTGGATATCCAATGGAGAAGCATGCTTCAGTTATCTATACTGCAAAGGTTTATAATCTATTCAAGAAGGAGCTCATTAAGTCAACATCATACCTTGTGCTTCCTAGCAAGGAGGAACATACTTTTGTTGTGAAGCACATCCAGGCCGAGTCTAGGGAATCGTGGTCGAAAGTAATATACAAAATCAAAGTAGACGAGTCTATTCGATATTACACTTGTGAATGTGGACTTTACGAACATTTTGGTGTTCTTTGTAGCCACGTCCTAGCGGTATGAATCTCAGAAATTTGAATTGTTAAATATGATGTTATATCTGAAAGCAACTAATTTTGTTCGTTGTTGTTCTTTGTCCCAGATTTTTGTGAACCGATGTGTCTGCAAAATTCCAGATTGTCATATAATGAAGCGGTGGACAAAGCAAGCAAGGTCATCTAGTTTCAACAATAAGTTGGAGAAGTATATCGGCGACACGAACGAGGAATCGAGATCATTTAGGCACAAGCTATTATATTTTGCTGCAATAGATATAGTGAATGAAGCTGAAAATGATCAAGATGCTTTTGCAATTGCAAAGTCTAATTTTACTCGCTGCAAGAAGGAATTACATGAGCATATGGATCAATTCCTGAACATGAAGTAACTACACATTCTGGTGTTCAACAGGAAGTTAATGAAGTTGCTGATTCAGGTCTTCAAATAGTTGATACCGCAAACAATATTTCAATTCTGGTTTCTTCAATTCTTGCGCCTGCTATAATGAAGAAGAACGGTAGACCTTCAAATAAGAGGTACATGTCTAGCATGGAAGCAAACATCAAGAAGAAGAAACATGGGAAAACACCGGACCAGAAGACCAAAAATCCGGGTGGTGTGTTGGGTGTTGTCCAGTCAAGGTTTTGTAGCAAATGTCGATCGCCAACACACACGATCAAAAGTTGTCCTCAGTTATATTTACCTTTATGTTATTTGTTTTGGTTTTGTTGTTGCAATGAAACTACTAATGAAGTGTGTACTGATTAGAAACTTTAATGTATGAATCCCTGAACTAATTTTCTTGTTCTTACCGTTGTTATTTATAATTGCCTTAGTAGTGTGTCGTTAATTAAAGTTTAACACATCGTACATATTGGATTAACCTGAACGTTTTATTGGTGTGCTTTTATTTTTGAACGGTTTGTCATTATGCTATAGCGCCAATTATTTCAAATATTGAACTATTATGTACTGCATTAATTCTTTGTTACATTGCTGCTAACAGTATTAATCTTTTACTAATGTACAATTCCTTTTGTTAAGATTTTGTATTATGCATTTTGAATATATTTTTAAGATTAACCATTAATAACTATGCGTTCATTACTGTTTGATAAGGAAACCATGAATCATATATATTTTGATCTAGTTTTTGGTTATATCACATTTATAAGGTGCTTATTAACTTTCATATTTGAATAAAATTAATTTCCGTATACTTGTTTGTTTCATATTTCACTAAGATTGACATCATTTCACTTACACGGATTGATTTCTTGTAATGTGAAATGAACTAAAAACTTTAATTTCAATTATCACTTATAAGAAATATCTTCTTAGGGCTGACATTCCTGAGGCCTGATTTTGACATCTATTAATATTTATAATATGTCATTACATTTATTTTTACATTACGAGCAAAAATAATTTTGTCAATAAAAGCTAATTCAATAAAGAACTACATTACTTAATTCCTTACGAAAATAACAACTAATTTCAACAGCCACAGATACATTTATTTTTATTACAATTATGCATTTAATTATGAATATTTTATAGTTCCATTCGAAAATTGCAAATGGATATGAAATAAGATTCGAATCTGGAATGTTTTGACATTGTAGTACGTAGATTTTACTTACCTCTAATTGTAGTACGGACATTTACATTTATGAGTCAAATTGTGGAATATTAGAACAATTTCACAAATCATAAGTATTGATAGTTTCTAACTACATTGCCAATTGAAATATGAAATACATGAGAACATACCATTATTTAATTCATTTCCTACTGCAGCCGAAAAATGGTGTGACAGGTCTATTTATTTTAGTGAAATACATTACATAAGAAGTAGCAGAAATGTTATAGAAACATTTACATATGAAGAAGCTAAAATGTTATAGAACCATTTCATATTGAGTCATTTGATTACACTCAATTTTCTGGACATAACGTTCGAAATGTAAGTACTTCACAATCCAAAATATGGTCTAATTGAAACCGAAGGTTAAATCCCCACAATGTTGACACACAAAATGACATTAGAAACAAAACTAAGATCTGAAATTTCAATGTCCCACAGTTAACTATCGGTTCTTCTCCTCTTCATTGATATTCCAACCGTGCTGATCCTATGCAGCAAGGAATGTTTTGATATTGAAAAATTGTTCCATGACGGAATTCGACATTGTAGTACGTAGATTTTACAAGTATGATAATGCAGATAGATCAACTAATTTCACAATTAATTGAAATCTGGAATGTTTTGCATATTTTTGTAATTTACATTTAATAAGTTTTGCAAATAATACTTGTCCTCGCGTCTTACTGAAAGAAAGTACATAAATATCTCATACAAAATATTGAAATAGCACGTTCTTCCAATTGTGCAATTCAACTCTGGTGCTCTTCACCTAATCCTCAATTGTTTCTATGTAGGAAGTTGGAACCGTTCCATGGTTTCCTTTAATGGACAGCAACTCATACAGCAACAATGGCTTGAATGACATTATGCTTTCCTGCACAAGAAGGAACATGTAATTAAATATTAGTGTGGTGCAACATATGGACATAAGTTTTCTGTATTTTGATAATTACCTGTGTGTGGGTTCCAATAATGTTTTCTCCATGGAAATCACGAATTGATATAATCGTCACCAAAGCAGAGTCATCACTGTAGTTAATTTTCATATTACTAAAACCTATAAATAAATAGTTTTGGTAAATGCATTAGGAAAGTTCAAGCAATAGTACCTGTTAGCACCGTGAATAATAGGCTTCAGGTAATTTGTGTCCCATGTGGTAAAGTCAATTTCCCATCCAGAGTAAAGCTCTTTCACAACTGTTGTCATTGCGCAAAGAATTTTCTTGACGTTTGAATCATGCATCTTCTTTAGTTCATTTTCATTTGATCGTACATACGTTGGGTCAGCAACATGTACACATTTAAGCATCATGTCAAGGAAATAGGAGCACCATGTAACATTAACTAGAGCAGGAACTATAATCTGCAAAGAGAATAATAGTTTACTTAATATGACAAAAGTTTGTTCCTCATCAACTACTTTACCTTGTAAAAATTCAGCTTGCACACACACACACACAAATATAAACACATAATGGATGTGAAAATTCTGACGGTTCTGCACTCTGATATATCATATAATACTGCAATCTTCCTAAATTGGTCAAGCACAGAAGGGCTGGACATAACATTCTCGTTTGCTAGGACCATCATCTGGATTCATTTTATGAAATTTCATTACGTATTTTATAATTTGACAAGATCAATGATTATGACTAATAATATAATGGTAATATATATAATTGTTTTTTTTGGGAACTTACAGCGAAGTCAGACTCTAGTATATGCCTACACCTTTGCTTCTTTGAAGTGCCATACATCAACCTTTCAAGTTGAACAAGTCTCCTTATAAATAAATCAAATACTTCGTAGCTGAATGTTCTGAAGAGTACAAGTGTATCCTTCAATTCATTGCCTGTGACCTCGCTGTACCTTGGTTCGTAATGTATTATCCAGCACCTGTTGTATAAAAAATGTATTATCCAGCACCAAATGTGAGTATTATTGATAATTATTTATATTATGTATATGCCATTCTTTAAATGAAGTATACTTACACTTCATTTTCCTCTTGCTTGCTTTGTAGTACCCAATTTGATAATGTAGCTAGCATGGCTGATGATCTTTTTAGCATATTACTACCTACAAGCACATGATTAATTGCCAATGGACCGTTGCTTACTTTAATTTTATCAATAGGTGAGTCTGTGAACTCTGCTTCCAGTGCTCTTGCATTTAAGTTCAAGATATCTTCTCTCTGAAACAAACGGAATGCAACAACTGTTTCGGACATCCGACTAGCCACTATTGCTGGTGAAAGTTGATTTGGTGGTGTTTGTACGTTTGGAAATTCTGCACATGTATTAGAACATGTTTTTGGCACTGCATTAGTTGGTGTTGTTGTTGCATCCATATTTCCTGAAAGAAATAATGTAAAGAATGAAAGAGCTCAAAATTTAGATATAAAGTGGAAACAACATATGTTATGACACCAAATGAATTATAGTTTATATAGTTGCACATATGTGACAAAAAAAATTATATGAACCATAGAAGTAGGTAACTTGAATATAATAAGTACAAGAAAAATAAAACATATATCAGTTCTTAATAATGCAGTATGACTTCCTATCTCTTACCAGTAATTCCAATTTGAAACATTTTGCTTCTAGATGAGTCCAGTTTTTTGGAAGTGCCTAAAACATTAATGAAAAAAACTGTTAGCATGTCTTAGTCAGTGCAGCACCTGGTTTTTTTTACTTCAGAAGTACTTACAATCGCTAATTTAGGGTTATTAACATGACCGGCCAAATTACCAATTGGCTGTGTAATGGATTTAAACTCAGTCATATGTCTTACAATCCTAGCACTGTGCCATTTAAGATCAATTATTTGAGGAATGGTTAGCTGATCAAATAAATAGTGTTAGCAAATATATTTGTTGCCGTAGAAATATTCCCATTTTTGCAATTGTTAGAAATTTATACCTTCTTCGGTGTTGTTCCTTGTACATAAGAATCAAGGTAAATATTTAGTGGGCGCTTAGCATGACTTGTATTGTGTACTGCTGCAGGTTTGCTTGAAACTATGTTAGGTATAAATGGAGGTTTCTTCATGGGAAGAGTTGCAAATTTTGATGTACTTGCAGCCTGTTTACAAACAATATATTTTCTGTTCTTCAAGGACTTTTGCTGAGAATCATACAAAAACAATTTTGATTATTTATACAAATTCAGACAAATATATGTGATACGTAACTACAGAACATGTTTGTCATACTTTAATACATCTTTTCTATCTTTATTAGATTGAAAAAAAATTTATTTCAACAGAGAAGGAATTTACTTTCTATTTAATTTCATGAATGAAATATCAATTTTATGCGATACAACATGTGTCTTGATTTCATTAATGTGAAACGTTTGTTTATTTTTCATATTTCATATAACATAATGCATGTTAGTGAAACATGTGTTTGTTTATACTTCTAGAATATTGAATATGCTAAGTATTAAATTCTTCCATATTAGTGAAACATATTTCATATTCCATATTTCACATTAAAAATAGAAAAGATATTAAGTTCAACAATAAGAGTCTTTTAAATCATTTATTTAGTTATACATCTTTTGGAAAGTTGAATATGCGAAGTATTTGATATGTCATTTATTTAGCATATTTAATATGCAACACTTTTATTACAAATTGAATAAGTTTTCTACTAACAGTTTAAATTTGAAACATCATGTCGGGGTACTAATCCACGAGCACCTATGGGACCGGCGGACCGAGTCCTTTTCGGTTTGGCGGGGGCGAGGGTCGCACGAAGAGCGGATCGAGGCGAAGCACACGAGCAGTTTACCCAGGTTCGGGCCGCACGGATGCGTAAAACCCTACTCCTGCTTTGTGGTTTGTATTGAGTTCTTGCTCGGGAGCGCGGAGTGCTACAGTACACCCCAGCAGCTAACGAGACTGAGCGTGAGTGTTCTCTTGCCCCCCCCCTTCTACGTTGCGCATGGGCCTCCTTTTATATGCTCAAGGGGTCACCGACAGGTGGCAACGTAGACTAGGGTAAAAATGGAAAGGTGTTGCGGTTGGTACAGCTACCTGCTACAGTGTATCATACCTAACCCTGACGGCAGGGGACAAAGGCATTAAATGCCTGTCTGCGTCGCTCAAATAGTGCAAAAGGGACCATCAGGGACGCCACCGCTCGCCACGATGGCACTCTTGTCAGCGCCGCTTGCCACCGCGCACCGCTGGCTGCACAGCCTCCCGCCACGTACGCCTGGAAGGGTCCCAGAGCGACACGTTGGTGGATGTGCTGGAGCGCGGACACAGAGTGGTGGCTTGCCGCGGCAAGCGCCTTGCCGCGGTCGTTGTCTTGTCGTGTCCGGGAGCTTGTCGCTCACCGGGCCTTGCCGGGACGCGTGGCGCGTCGCGGCAAGTTCCTTGAGATGCCTTGGTTGGCCTTCCTGGCAAGCTCCTCTTGCCGGGGTCTTGTCTCCTTGGCTTGGATACTTTGTCCTTGAATGGCTCCAAAGGAACCACGGAGGACCTTGGCGGTCACCCGGCAAGCCTTGCCGCGGGATGCTGCGACTGCCCGTGCACAAGTTCGGGATACTAGGGTACCCCTACTCTAGTACACCGACAGGAGCCCCCGGGCCTGGGCCATACACGGTGCCGAGCGCTATTGGGCCAGGCCCAAAACAGGGCACGGGCACGCGTGGCCTGGGTTACGCCGTATCTCTCCCCGTATCCACCGCGCCCTCCCCAAACGGCACGCGTTGAATGCAGCATCGTGGGATGGATCGTGGGTGGTTTCTTTATTCGGAAAGGCGGAACGTCCGCCCCCTCCCTCTTTATAAGCATGGGAAACAGGGGTATTCGCTGGTTGCTACTCCAATCTCGGAAACCTCCGCCGCTCCCTCGTCTTCCCAAAGCTGAAAGAGAGCAGCGCCCCACCCCCCATCGCCACCAGCACAACCAACGTCGTCGACCTCCTCCACCACTTCCGCCATGGCTCCGAGAGCCGACAAAGGGAAGGTTGTGAAGTCGACCGAGGCGCAGCGGCTTGCGGCGCTGCGAAGGGAGCGGGCAATCTCCCCCCCCCCCCAAGCTCGCCGCGAGGGAGCTGAGGGAGAATTACTACCTCTTCTGGTCGACGGAGACGCGAGCGCATCCGCGCACAAAGGTACTTCCAGCCGCCGCTTGGAAAATGGCTCCAAACGGATATCCTTTCTTCGCCTTGTTCTTCTACTGCGGGCTCTGCCCGCCCTTCTCTGAGTTTTTCTGCGATATTATGAACACCTACGGGTTCTGCCTCCTTGACTTCACCCCCAATGCTGTTCTGACCATGGCAGTTTTCGCACATCTCTGCGAAAACTTTGTCGGAGTCTATCCCAATGTAGCCCTTTTTCGCCACTTCTTTATGCCCCGAGTAGAGAGAGGAGAGCCTTTATCTGGCGGAATCGCCTGGATCTCGAGGGCCGGCAAGAAGGACACTTATCTGGAGGGAGAGTTCCGCGGCAAGTGGGAGGAATGGAGAGCAGACTGGTGCTGGATTGTCGAGGAGAACCCGCAGCCGTTTATCGCCTGGCGCCAAGCCCCAGCAGCACACGGCAGCGATTGGAGTGACGTGGCCCTGGAAGACGATAGGCTTAAGATTGCCGTCACCCGGATCCAACGCCTCAGGCATGCCGGGCTCACTGTAGGCGCTGTTGGTGCAGATTTTCTTCGCCGCCGCATCGCCCCCCTGTAGGAACGGAGGAGACCCGCCTGGGAATTCAAGAATGCGGCGGATATCATGAGGCTGCGCCCGGGCCTCAACTTCAACTTCACTGTTCTGGAGCTTAACGCGATGCTCCAGGAGCTGTTCAAGTACGACCCTCAACATCCCGAAGTGTTCAGGTTGCCGAAGGGTGTCGTTCCGCTGTGCAACAACTCCGCGCTCGACCGCATCCGTGCAATGATGCCGCTGTGCGATTCACATGGAATTGTCCCAACTTGGCAAGAGCCTGCAGACGACGTTGTGCAGAAGTTCTTTGACGGCTTGGTAGAAGTGCCGGTTCGCTCCGACGAAAAGAATAGCCTCACCCGCGACACCACCGATGCGGAGATGACACGCATCGCCACTAGGCTGGAAGAGGCGGCGGCAGCCGCAGCCGCGGGCGAATTTGGATTCACCGTGGAGGAGGCAGAGGCAGCAGAGGCGGCAAGCCATACCGAGCGAGAGGGGCTTGCCGGTGGGGAAGAGCTTGCCGGGCATGACGTCGAGTCGAGCGAGCCCGCTGAGGATACGAGCGGCTCGTTGGAGATCAACTCCTCTTCCTCAGACAGCTCGCCGCAAGCAGA
This sequence comes from Triticum urartu, assembly GCF_003073215.2. Lineage (NCBI taxonomy): Eukaryota > Viridiplantae > Streptophyta > Magnoliopsida > Poales > Poaceae > Triticum > Triticum urartu. The sequence goes on from NC_053028.1 coordinate 17,078,220, forward strand.
GCCTCCATCTCCACCAAGAAGGCGTCTCCGCAAGGCCGGGGACGTAGCGGGGCGGCAGGCGAGTGAACAGTCGCCGCGCCGCACGACACGCTCCACCGCGGCAAGCACTGTTGCTGCGGGAGCACCTCACGCTGCTGCGGCAACTGGAGCGGGGTCCACCCGGACCACCGCTTCTGCTCCTGCCGCTTTTCACGCCGCGGCGGCAGCCGGAGCGGGGTCGTCCCAGACCACCACCACTGTTCCCGCCAAGCGGCCAAGGGAAACTACTCCTTCGCCTCCTCGCGCCGGACGTGACCTGGACTTCGACTTCTCCGCGTTCAGCTCCGATGAGGAAGAAGAAGAGTAAGATTCTCTTGTTGTACTTGTAGTTCTTCAATTCTTGCTGTTTTGTCTTGTATCTCATTTGCTTTACTCTGAACTTATTCCTTTTTAGGACTCTGGCCCAGAGAGCAGCGAACAGAGCCAAGGTCTCGGTGATTGTCATCGAGGACGAACCCACCGCGACAGCAGGGGGTGCGTCCGAGACAACCTTGCCGGACCCGGCAACTGTTCTCCAGAGCAGCCCCCAGCGTAAGTATATGGTTCGCTTTCCGCTGTTAGGCGCGCATGGATACTCTTTCTTTGCTGACATCTGACTGTTGGTTTGTGTAGGAGCAGAGCAGCCCCACCAGGAGCGCCCGGAGGCCGCCCCCGAAATGCCAAGGGAGAGTCCTCCGGCAAGGGAGAGGTCTCCGGCAAGGGAGAGTTCTCCGGCAAGGGAGAAGTCTCCGGCAAGGGAGAGTTCTCCGGCAAGGGATAGCACCAGCGGCCCCCCGGCGGCGGAGACCACGACTGCAGAACCCGGTATAGGTAATCCTCTCGCTTCAAAACTTCCCTTGGGTTCTTCTTCTTTTTGGGTATTTGCTTGACTTTTCTCACTTTTCCGGCCATCAGACCCATCTGCTGCGGAGCCGATGGAGATCGAGGTTGCTGCCGACGACGCCGCTGCCACTGAAGAAGCAGCCGGTGCTGATGATCCCGCCGGCGACGAGGCCGCCAAAGCTGCCGCCGCAGCAGCTGGCGAGGGGTCTGGCGATCGCACTAACGGCCCTGAGGCCGCAGGAGCGCCAGGCGCTACGTCGACCGCCGACCCGTCCGCCGCGGCCGCAGCGCCAGGCTCCGAAGAGCCCCAGCCAGGCATCTACTTGAAGGCCGACGATGGCATCTTCATCAACCTCCCCTGGGCGTCAAGCTCCAGGGCGCCGGTCGAGGGAGAGAGCTTTGATGGAGAGGTGCTCGCCTCCGCTGGGCTGACGCTAGTTGATGCGCCGAGTAGCAGCAGCGGCGAGCTTGAGGAGGAGCGGCTGCTGCGAAAGCTGTTGTCACTCTACCGCGCGCGGCAAGCCAAGCTGGAATCCCGCGAGGCGCTTGTCGCGAAGGCGGGAGCGGACATTGAGAAGCGCGCGGAGGAGCTCCGAGGTCTCAACCAGGAAGCTCTCCGGTCCCTGACAGAGGAGCGGGAGCAACTCGCCGAAGAGCAGAAGGCCTTCTTCCTCGAGAAGGCCGAAGCTGAAGAGCAACAGCGGCTTGCCGCTGAGAAGCTGTCTGCGCAGGAGGGCGAGCTGGTGCAGCGGAAAGTTAACCTCGACAGCCACAAGGAGGAGCTTGCCGCGCGTGAGAAAAATTTCGGCGGAGCCCTTAAGCAAGCAGAGGATGCTGCCGCAGTTGCCGAGACCGCCAAGAAGGAGCTGGAGACGAAGGTGGCGCAGCTGGAGGCCGATCTCAAGGCGAGTGGTGAAGAGCTTGCCGCGCTCAAGTGTGAGCGGGAGAAGGACGCCCACAGCAACTCAGAGCTGCAGGTTCGTCTCGCCGCGAAGGGAAAAGAGCTTAGCGCCGCCAAGGACTCCAACGCAGATCTTGAGTTGAAGCTGACCACTTTGACCAAGACGCTGGACGGCGCCAGGGAGCAGGAGGTGGCCTTGAAGGAGGAGATCAAGGGCGACAAGGCGCTGCTGGCGAGTGCTACCGCCGCCCAGAATGCTTTTAGGGAGAAAGTGGAGCACTGGACGGAGAGTCATGTAAATGCTGCCGCAGATATCGACAGGGAGCTGGCGCAGCTGGGGGTGGAGGATCTCTGGTATCCCTCTGATGAGAACCTCCAACCCAGTGCCAAGCTCACCTTGTTCTTCAAAGGCATGGCGACGGCCCTCCAGCGGCTCCGGGAGAAGATCCCAAAACAGCTCGCCGACGAGTCGCGCAAGATCTGCGCGGGAGCTCTTCAAAAGGTGTTGGTGAAGGTGGCCTTCCGCAACCCGGGCCTCAACCTCACCAACGTCCTCAAGACCCTGCCGCCGGATGCTGATCTGGAGGCGCTCAAGACCCTTGTCGCACCCATTGTGGATAAGGTGAGCGGGATCAAGAGGATTGAGGGCGATCGCGTAGACTAGGCCGCTCGTTTTCTTCTTTTCTTGTCGCTGCTGGTCATGTTATGAGAACAATCTGTTAGAGCCGCGACAAGCTACCTTGTAATATAACTCTATTCCGGGTAATGATTGCAATGTTATTCCCTTTACTTGATTCCTCCCTTTGTATGTTTTTGCCCTACGCTTTTAGGGAACTTGCCGGTGCAGACACCTTAGCCGCGAGCGCTGAGTGCGGGACGTCAGCAGCCTGCTGCCGGTGTCGCTACCGACAAGAAACCTTGTCGCAACTAGTCGCAGCTCACTTAAGTTATTGAGCGGACTCGAAACAAAGTAAGGGCGCAACTAGCTACGAGTTGGTTCCTCCGCGCACAGGTTTTCCATACAAAGTGCGGTCGTTCAAGGGAGATAACTTAAAAATTTAAAAAATCTGATTGATCAAGCTTTGGCAACTTAGCTTTTCTGTTGTTTGCTTCCCGGTAAGGCGAAACTTTTCTTGAACGACGCCTGGTCCATACCATTATCTTCTCCTTTCCCCCCCGGCAAACTTGTGGGCGAGGGAACCTTCCTTTCCTTGAGAAAAAAGAAAGAGGAGAAAATAAAGATATGGAGCCTTATGGCTCGTTGTTGCTTACCGGGGTAGGTGCTGCACAAAGTGTCAGATAACACATGCAAAAAATTAGAAAGCATGAAATTGACAAGGTGTGCGGAGCACATGAGCTTTATGCACGGGGTCTGCGCCCGGCTTTGTACAAAGGATTACATGCAACACGGCAAGACTTGTACAAAAGGTGGTTGCCGGAACAGGTTCCGGCAACTGCGCCTTACGGGTAAAACTTACGAAGATGCTCAATGTTCCAGGACTTGCTCACCGGAATGCTATCTTCGGTCTCAAGGCGGACAGCGCCAGGCCTAGTGACTCGTTTCACCCGGTAAGGGCCTTCCCAGTTCGCCATCAACTTGTTGGAATTCTTGGCGGACTGAACACGCCGAAGAACAAGGTCGCCTTCCTCGAGACTTCTGGCGTTAACTTTGCGGCTATGGTAGCGGCGCAAAGCTTGCTGGTAGCGAGCAGCTCGTACAGCAGCCTGAAGACGGTCTTCCTCAAGGAGTAGCGCATCATCTTGTCGCAGCTGCTCTTGCTCAAGCTCATCATAAGCGAGCACTCGAGGGGACCCGTATACAAGTTCCGTGCGGAGAACTGCCTCTGCTCCATAGACTAGAGCGAAAGGTGTCTGGCCAGTGGCTCGATTTGGCGTCGTCCTGATCGACCAAAGAACCACCGGCAGCTCCTCGATCCAGTTTCTTCCGCACTTGTGCAGCCTGTCGAAAGTCCTGGTCTTGAGCCCACGCAGCACTTTAGCATTTGCCCTCTCCGCTTGACCGTTGCTTCTCGGGTGAGCAACAGAAGCGAAGCAGACCTTGGCGCCAAGATCTTGGACGTACTGCATGAAGGTGCGGCTCGTGAATTGCGTACCGTTGTCGGTGATTATCCTGTTAGGGATCCCGAAGCGGCAAACAATCGACCTGAAGAACTTGACTGCTGACTGTGCTGTCACCTTCCTCACTGCTTCCACTTCCGTCCACTTTGTGAACTTGTCGATTGCAACGTACAAGTACTCAAAGCCCCCGACTGCTCGGGGAAAGGGGCCGAGGATGTCGAGCCCCCAGACCGAAAATGGCCAGGATAAAGGGATCGTCTGGAGAGCTTGAGCTGGTTGATGTGTCTGCTTGGAATGGAACTGGCACGCTTCACACTTGGTTACTTGTGCAGTTGCATCCTGGAGGGCTGTCGGCCAAAAGAAACCTTGCCGGAATGCTTTGCCGGCAAGTGCTCTTGCGCCAATGTGGTGACCACATATGCCTCCATGTATCTCTGCCAACAGCTTTTGTCCGTCTTCCCGGTGAATACACTTCAATTTCACACCGTTGAGTCTTCTTCTGTAGAGTGTGTTGTCGACAAACTGGTACATACTTGACTGCCGGGCTACTCTTTCCGCTTCTTCTTGCTCTTCGGGAAGTTCTCCTGTCTGAAGGAAACGGACAATCTGCTGTGTCCATGCTGGAGCTTGTGGCTCGACAACAAGGACTAAAGGCAAATCTGCTGCTGCGGGAACATCCGCTTCTACGGCGAGAACCTGCGGCTCTGCCGGAGCTTGACGTTTCCCGGCAAGCTTGCCGGAGCAAAACTTGTTGGGAGTTTGTGCTTCAACAGAACAAACCCTAGGGCTTGCCGGAGCAGACTGCTCCTCAGCGCTCTTGGCGTTGATCTTGGGGACCTTCTTGGCGGCGGCTTCGGGAAGCTCTGCCGGAAAATAGTCACCAGAAATCAACTTCCTCTTCTTTCTCTGTCCAGTTGATGGCGTTACAGACGGTTGAGTCAGCTTGAGCACAAAGATCCCTGGTTCCACAGGTAACTTAAGTGCGGCGCACTTTGATAGGCCATCGACAATGGCGTTCTGAGTTCTTGGAACATGCTCCATCTGTAGGCCATCAAAGTGCTCTTCTAGCTTTCTCACTTCGTCGACGTAGGCTTCCATCAATGGACTCTGGTAGCTCTTGTTCACTTGGCGGACGACAAGCTGCGAGTCACCCCTGACAATGAGCTTCTTGATCCCAAGGTCTGCCGCGATCCTGAGACCGGCAAGCAAGCCTTCATACTCTGCAGTATTGTTTGTTGCTTGCTCCTTGGGAAAGTGCATCTGGACTACGTACTTGAGGTGCTCTCCGGTGGGTGCGACAAGCAGCACGCCAGCGCCGGTGCCTTGCAGCGAAAAGGCACCATCAAAGTACATCAGCCACTCTTTGTTTGCTTCCTCGATGGGGATGCTCGTTTCTGGAATTTCTTCATCTGGTGTTGGCATCCATTCTGCTATGAATTCTGCCAATGCTCTGCTTTGGATAGTTGAAGTACTCTCAAACATGAGGCCAAAGCTTGACAGTTCCAGTGCCCACTCAACAATCCTGCCTGTCGCTTCTGGATTCTGTAGTATCCTCTTCAGCGGAAAACGAGTGACAACTGTGATCTCATGTGCTTGGAAGTAATGGCGCAGCTTTCTCGAGGCCATGAGAAGGCCGAAAAGCAATTTCTGCACGCCAGAGTACCTTGACCTAGCCCCCTGCAGAAGGGAACTGACAAAGTAAACTGGGCGCTGTACCATTCTCTTCTGTATCTCCTCGCGCGTCTGCGCAGATCCATCCTTGTCGGGACCAGAGCTTGTCGGGGAAGCCACCTGCTTGTCGCTGGATGCGCCTGCCGTGGTTGCTGGCTCGTCATCTGCCTCCCTCTCTGCTACTAACGCAGCACTAACCACTTGATTGGTTGCCGCTATATACAGCAGCAACTTCTCTTGTGGCTTAGGTGCGACAAGTGTTGGAATGGAGGACAGGTATCTCTTCAAGTCTTGCAGCGCAGCCTCCGCTTCGGGTGTCCATTCCATTGGACCTGCCTTTTTCAATATTTTGAAAAACGGCAGGGCGCGCTCAGCAGACCTAGAGATAAACCTGCTGAGAGCAGCCACGCAACCGGCAAGTCTTTGTACATCCTTGACGCGCTTTGGTGCTTCAATCTGCTCAATGGCCTTGATCTTGTCGGGATTGGCTTCGATTCCCCGCTGAGACACGAAGAACCCGAGAAGCTTGCCGGAGGGGACTCCAAACACACACTTCTCGGGGTTGAGCTTGAGGCTGATCTTGCGCAGATTTGCAAAGGTCTCATCTAAATCTTGAATCAGAGTTGCCTTGTCCTTGCTCTTGACCACTATGTCATCCATGTAGGCTTCCATATTTCTGTGTATTTGTGGCTCAAGAGTGACATGGACTACCCTTGCAAATGTTGAACCAACATTTTTTAAACCGAAAGGCATCCGTACAAAACAGTACGTGCCACATGGAGTGATGAATGCGGTCTTCTCCTCATCCTCTTCTGCCATGAAGATCTGATGGTATCCTGAGTATGCGTTAAGAAATGAAAGCAAGTCACATCCGGCCGTGGAGTCAACAATCTGGTCAATGCGCGGCAAAGGAAATGGGTCTTTGGGACAAGCTTTGTTAACATCGGTAAAGTCGATACAAAGTCTCCATTTCCCGTTCGCCTTGCGCACGACTACAGGATTGGCCAACCACGTAGGATGGAGCACTCCTTTGACAAGGCCTATTGCTTCCAACTTCTTGATCTCTTCTGCGATGAATTCTTGGCGCTCCACAGCTTGCTTTCTGACCTTCTGCTTGACGGGCCGCGCATGAGGACAAACGGCAAGATGGTGCTCAATTACTTTCCTGGGAACACCGGGGATGTCAGACAGTTGCCACGCAAACACGTCGACGTTCGCCCGCAGGAAAGCAATGAGCGCGCTTTCCTATTTAGGGTCAAGAGTGGCACTGATGGTGAAGGTACCACCAGTGCCGTCCTCCTTGGCGGACACCTTCTTGGTCTCTGGCGGAGCTGCGATTGTCTTCTTACACTTGCCAGTGGAGCTCGATGGTGCGTCCTCGACAGCAGCGCAGCACTCCGAAGAGGTGCACTTGCCGGAGTGGGCATCAGAACTATTGCCGGACTTGGTCTTCTTCTTCCCCCCGGGAGCTTCAATGGCAAGTGACTTGCGATCTGTTGCGGCTGCCGCTTCCCGGTAGATCTTGTCGGCGCAGATAAGAGCATCCTTCTTGTCGCCAGGGACAGAGATGATGCTTGTCGGGCCTGGCATCTTCAGCATGTTGTATGCGTAGTGAGAGGCTGCCATGAACTTGGCGAGTGCTGGACGGCCGAGTATCCCATTGTCAGGCAATGGAAAATCGGCAATGTCAAAAGTGACCCTCTCAGTCCTGAAGTTCACCTCGTTGCCAAATGTTACTGGCAACGTGACCTTCCCCTTCGGCTTGCTCCTTCCCGGGTTGATTCCTTGGAATGTGCCGGTCTCTTCAAGCTCGCTGTCAGGGATCTGGAGATTCTGGAGTACAGCGGAGGAGATCAGGTTCAAGCCGGCCCCGCCGTCAACTAGCATCTTAGTGACCTTGAGGTTGCGGATAGTTGGTGAAACCAACATCGGCAAGCACCCGACCGCAGTTGTGCGATCAGGGTGGTCCTCAATATCAAAGATGATAGGCGTGCTGGACCATTTCAGAAGCTTGCGTGACTCGACAGGTGGTTCCGCCGCATTGACTTCCCGCACCCACTGCTTGAGTTGGCGGTGCGAAGTATGCAGAGAAGCACCGCCGTCAACGCACAAGACCTCTCTGGCTTTCTGGAACTCCTGCTCACTGGTCTCGACACCATCCATGTCTTCGTCGTCGTCGTCATCTTCATCCTTGTCGCGGCCGCGGGGAGGTCTGTCTCCTTGCCGCTGCTTGGCCTTGCCGCGGCGTCCTCCCCGGCCGGCGCGCTTCTTGCCGGATTCTCCAGCGCCTCCTTGGGCCCTCTCCTTGTCGCGTTGCTCGTATTCAGCCTTTTGCTACTGGACAAGCTGCTCGACCTTCTTGCAGCTCTGGAGGTCATGGCCCTTGGTGCGGTGGATCTTGCAGTACTGCTTGTCAGTGTCGTCCTACTTGTCGGCGACCGCCACAGTCTGGCAGTTGGCGCATGCGGCAATCTCCTTGCCGGAGCTACCAGCTTTGGCTTTCTTGGCGCCACCTTCGTTGCCGGACTACTCAATGACTAGCACATCTTTGCCTTTCTTCTTCCTGTTGTTCCGCCGCCGGTTTTTCTTTGCCGGGGCAGCATCCTCGCTGTCAGATCCTCCTGCTCCTGTATTCTCTCCTGGGAGTTTCCTCCCTTCCTCAGCACGTGCACACTTGTCGGCCAGGGCATACAGCTCACTCACGTCTCTGATCTTGCACATCGCCATCTCCTCCCGCATCCTGCGGTTACACACATTCTGATGGAACGCGCTGATGACCGCGGCGGGGTGGACATCTGGGATGTTGTGCTGTACACGGCTGAATCTCTGAATGTACTTGCGTAGGGGCTCTCCTTCCTTCTGGGCGAGCAGATGAAGGTCACTCTCTTGGCCATGAGGTTTGTGGCCGCCTGTAAAGGCGCCGACAAACTGATGGCATAGGTCTGTCCAGGAGGATATGGAGTTGTCCGGCAAGTGCATGAGCCAGGACCTGACGTTGGGCTTGAGCACCAGCGGGAAGTAGTTGGCAAGGATCTTGTCGTCCTGCCCCCCGGCAGCCTGCACCGCGATGGTGTAGATGCTGAGGAACTCCGACGGATGCGACTTGCCGTCGTACTTCTCTGGTATGTCTGGCTTGAAATTCTTCGTGCTGGGCCACTGGACTTGCCGCAGCTCACGAGTAAACGCAGGGCAACCTACCGCGTACGGCAAGTCGCCTGGTTCCCCTGGCGCATGCATGTCGACAGAGGGCCCAGCGCGCTGGTCCGATTGACGTCGCGCTTCTCTTCGGCGCTCGATGCGAGTACGAGCGTCTTCTTGCTGTCGTTCGTGAAGAACTTGGCGCTGATCGCGACGAGCTCGTGGATCTGATGACGCGGTGGAGTCGCTGTCGAGGTGGATCCGGCGAGTCGGTGATCTTGGCCTTCGAGGCGGAGAGTGCACAGTGGTTGCACCCCCACCGGTCTTGTCGCCACCGGCTTGTGCCTGGCTGACTTACCGCGGCTCCGACGTGCTCAGCTGCCGCTGAGTGTCGCCGTTGGCGAAGCCGATGAGATTCTGAATGGTGGCCCTCCAGTCGTCGATCTTGTCTGCCGTTGGAGGGTAGTCCAGGAGCAGTTGAGCTCGCGCCAAAGCTTCTGCTGTAGTGGCGGGTGGCGGTGGCGAACGGTGCGAGGAGCGGGATATGCTCGGACTTCTAACTATGTTAGAAGGAGCAGTATCCCGTCCAGGCGACCGTGCCTCGCTCGTGCCAGCATGTTGGCGTGCATGCTGGTCTTGAGCACTCCGAGATCCACCAGCTCGATCTTGGTCCAGCAAACGCATGGTACCGTGAGTACCATGACGCTGCCGGTCCCGCGCCTCCTGAGATGGGCGCGGTGCATGTACGGACGCCGAGGTCTTGGAGTGCGCCCGGTCGTTGTGGGAGCCGGCTAGGCCGCCAATGGGCAGCGCAGCCTTGTCCTTGGACCTGGCAGCACCGTGAGCTACCTCGTCGACGCCCGTTCTTCCGCCGGCGTCTGCCCCATCAGCCGTTTGCTCCGGCTGTGGTGGGTTCGGCGCGGACGGAGCAGCCGCCTCCGAAGCCTTCTTCTTCGGCGGCATGTCGATGAAGATGATGAAGATCTAGCTCGTGTGAACGCCGGATCTGGTTCACACAACCTCGACACCCCTACCTGGCGCGCCAAGGATGTCGGGGTACTAATCCACGAGCACCTATGGGACCGGCGGACTGAGTCCCTTTCGGTTCGGCGGGGGCGAGGGTCGCACGAAGAGCGGATCGAGGCGAAGCACACGAGCAGTTTACCCAGGTTCGGGCCGCACGGATGCGTAAAACCCTACTCCTGCTTTGTGGTTTGTATTGAGTTCTTGCTCGGGAGCGCGGAGTGCTACAGTACACCCCAGCAGCTAACGAGACCGAGCGTGAGTGTTCTCTTTTTTTTCCCCCTTCTACGTTGCGCATGGGCCTCCTTTTATATGCTCAAGGGGTCACCGACAGGTGGCAACATAGACAAGGGTAAAAATGGAAAGGTGTTGCGGTTGGTACAGCTACCTGCTACAGTGTATCATACCTAACCCTGACGGCAGGGGACAAAGGCATTAAATGCCTGTCTGCGTCGCTCAAATAGTGCAAAAGGGACCGTCAGGGACGCCACCGCTCGCCACGATGGCAATCTTGTCTGCGCCGCTTGCCACCGCGCACCGCTGGCTGCACAGCCTCCCGCCACGTGCGCCTGGAAGGGTCCCAGAGCGACACGTTGGTGGATGTGCTGGAGCGCGGACACAGAGTGGTGGCTTGCCGCGGCAAGCGCCTTGCCGCGGTCGTTGTCTTGTCGCGTCCGGGAGCTTGTCGCTCACCGGGCCTTGCCGGGACGCGTGGCAAGGCCACCTAGTTAGACTAGATATGTAAAGTTCTGAAGGTAGTATAATATGACATTAATAACAATCATGTGACAGAAACAAAGTAGACCAAACATTGAAACTACAAACTGTAAGGAGGTGTTATATGTTAAAAAACATGTAGGAGTGAAATGAAAAAACACTCCCCTCGATATTTTTTCTTGTATGGTTTCAAAATTGGGAGGTCCATTTTGGTGGGAAAACTACCTCTCGCAGGAGTAGTATAAGAGGAACGCTTACACTTGTACAGGTCCTCCTACCTCTCAAACTATTAGGAGACAATGAGCATGGATGAGAAGAATGGTGTTTTCCTCTCTTCCTTCACCGATGGTAGCAATGATCCGAATCAGATGGAAGGAAAAATTAGTTCATCCAAGGTACTTTGTATAAGCAGTTACTTGTTATGTTCTCATATGTGTTATTCAAAGATTTTTATTTCAGTATCAATTGGTGTGCATGCCAATATCTTCTTCTAATGTCTCATTTCAATTTGTCTTTCACTTATGTTTCTTAGAAATTTTCTGAGGGGAGCTCATGTGAAGATGATGCTGACTCCAGCATGCATCCAGTATGTATGAAATTGTTGCAGCAGAGCCAGGTCGAACCAATAGAAGTAAGTCCACTGTAGTACATTCTTATTTCATTCATGGGTGATTAATATGTTTCTGGTGTGCAGCCTCCTTTGTTACTACTTGAATATAATGGTTTGGAGGAGGTGGTTGGAGAAAACATTGTTGGTGATAATATACAATTTGAAGCAGAGCTAGATGAAGGCGACCGTGCGTCCGATGTTGAGGCTGAAAGACAACATCGTGTACACGAAGAGCCAATTGCGTACTTGCAGCTACGGAGGATCGGCACGGATGGAAGATCGATGAAGAGGAGAAGAATCGATAATTAACTGTGGGACATTGAAATTTCAGATCTTAGATGTGTTTCATATGTCATTTTGTGTGTCAACATGGTTGGGATTTAAGCTTCGGTTTCAATTAGACCATATTTTGGATTGTGAAGTACTTACATTTGAAACGTTATGTCCAGAATATGTGAGTAAGCATGTTCTGTAACATTTGTGCTACCTCTTATGTAATGGTTTTATCAATTAGAAAATTGAGGGAAATGAAATTACTCACTATGAAATTGTTCTATAACATTTCAGCTTCTTCTTATGAAAATGTTTGTATAACATTTCTGTTACTTCTTATGTAATGTATTTCAGTAGAATAAAAAAACCTGTCACACCATTTTTCAGCTGCAGTACGAAATGTATTAAGTAATTGTACGTTATCATGTATTTCATATTTCAATTGGCAATGGAGTTAGAAACTATCAATACCTATGATCTGTGAAATAGTGTTAATATTAAAAAATATCACTCATAAATGTAAATGTACTTACTAAAATTAAAGGTTTCACTTCTATAAGCTGTGAATTTTTTTTCAAATTAATTTTTACCTTCACTAAAACTATTATGACACGTTAATAGATACTAGTGTAAAGTCGGGAAATAAATATAAGTTTATATAATCTGGTAAAAAACATAAGTAGTACATGAAGTGAACCATGAGTAGTTCATGATGTGAAATACTGAAATGTAGAGATAGTACAGCTAGTACATAGAAGGATGATCTAAGGTGCTGAATAATATTACAATCAGTGAAATATTAATTTCAGTGATAGTAAACACTAATGAATATCAGTAGAAGTGAAATAAAAAAAAGTATTACGTAATCTTTCTTCTTTGAATCTGCACTAATTGATAGAAGTCGCTCCTTCAGCATCTTGTTCTTAGAAAGGAAATGGTTGTCCTTGTAACTTTTCTCTTCATTGGCATCTTCTAGTTTCACCAATGTATTTTCTAAGTCCAGATGTAGGCTTGCCAGGTAGTTCTTCATGGGAGTTCCATGTTCTGGATCAACCCAACAGCTCCATGCACATTCTTGTCCCTGAATACAATAGCATTGTGGGAAAAGTAAGCATAAATATAGGAAGTTCACATTGCCGAGAGTGTGGGCTTAGTTGCTACTCCTTACATTTATAGGACAACCGAGGAAACGCCTACCGCCATGCTCGCTGCCCCATGCCACCCGGCGTGCAGGACTGTATCCATGGATGCATCGACGGAGAGTTTGCTGGTCAATCCCGTTCCAGCTTCCACCAGGTTGTGGTATATGCATAACATCTTCATATACGACCAAACCGACACCCTAAACACAACATGGAAGTAAGCATGAAGTTATAGGAAACAAATCCTAAGAAGTTCTATTCGAAAATATAAGAACTTACCTGGTTATGCGCAGCAATGTTCATTCCTGAGATGTCCAGAGGTGGTGCGAACGAGGGCTGCTGCTTAGAGATTGGATTGATGCATGTGCGTGTGCCTCGGTACAATGGGTGGTGTGTATAATATAGGCAGACAATGTTTCACTTACACAAGCGTTGGTTTGTAATAAATGAGCAATAAATTCAAACATGTGGTTACACCGGTAACATCAATTATTGCATTTGAACTAGTAGGTGAAAATTTGATGCATCTTATGTACCGTTGGTTCATATGACTGTCTGGATGCGAAATATGAAACAAAGCAGAACACACGTTTCATTAATACGAAATAAGAAATAAACTAAACATATTGAGTACTACTTACAATATTGTTAATGATGTATTGTGATACATACATTGTACTAATATCCAAAATGTGCAACATGACATTTATTAAAAAAAATATGTTATCTGTAATATGATTTTGTGAATTCACTTATGTCAAACTTGAAATATGAAATTAAATCGAACTGATTGCACCGTACTTCAAAATATCATATTCTGTCTTTTACGAACTGAAATGTTTATGTTTCAAATTTGAGTAGTTAGGACATATGTTATTTCATTCTAAACATGTGAAAAATGAAAATTGTCCATAGAAGTGCAAATTTTAATATTATAAAATTTATATATGATATGCACACAATAGAATATTTCATTATTCATAAATTAAATTAAATAACAAATTTGAATAATATGACTAATAGATGAAATTGTGTTTTCACATGGTTCCTATTATGGAAATAATGCTATCTGAGATGTTTTAATAATCGCAATTCACTTTCATAATATGAATTTCATAATTCAGTAGCAAATGTGAAACAAGAGATTTGAAAATGGTGCATATTTCAAACATCATATATTATTTGGAAAAATTGAGAAATATGTTATTTTGAAATAGGTTGGAATCATTGTTATATATTTACATATATCATCTTTGACAGATGTGAATAGTGAAATATGATATTATGTTCACTGATATATGGTATTGCATCGAAAAGATAGCCGCATCGTTGTGCTGTTCAATGATCTAATTGTTGTAAGGCGGGCTATGCCTTGTTTCAGGAAACTATTATTTGATTTGGTTCATTTAGGTTAGCAGACTGCTATTGTTTTGCGTGTGAAGTGGTATGGTCTATCTCACATCGCACGACAATTCATCATTTACGGTATAGGACATTCCACCAACTAGACTCTTAAAAATAACATAGCATGCGAAAATAATTTCAATTGCATTGGAGAGAGTAGTTGTATTTTGTGCCGCCAACAATGGATCTAGTTGATACTAATTGAGTTTGTACATTTGTAGGCCAGGTACATTGTCGATATCATACACATAAATAGTACGAAATGAATTGCATTTTGATTAAAGTAGGAGCTATAAATAAAACATTCAAGTTGGAAAACATAATTAATAACTGATATAACAAATAGCATCGTCGACATCTGAATCTAAGATTATATGATGACAATCATGTTGTACTTTGGCACTTTTTAGGATGCGTTTGACGAAGCAATGGCATTTATTAGCATTTGAGGTTGATATTGGCAAAACTGATTACCGAAACAAAAGCAGTGGCATAAATGATAAAAATAATTCAATTCTTATTACTTTATAAAGATATGGGAAACAATTTCGGTATGTGAAGTATTATACTTGATTCGATAAATATTATTATACTAGTTAAATAAAAAAAGTAATTTATTTGTTCACATAATATAAGCTGATCGAAAATAGACAAATAGATAACATTATATTCAATATGATGTAATAAGAAACACAGTAGATTGAACTGTGTTATGCCTTTAATATGTAAGTTCATATCATATTTGAAATAATACAATATGGACATTGCTTCATATAATAATTAAAATTAGATGTGTTCACTTTAATAGTAATGAAATATATGATGTTACTAATTTTAGACGTTATCACCGATGGATGTTGTCTATAGTATATTATATTGTAAACTTGTACAAATGTGTGTAGGTTGGATATCGTCGTCATACTGCGTGTTTGTTATGCTTGCATAAGCCATTTAATTGTTCTCTTTGTCCATGTTGTTTATAAAGTTTAAACTATTTCAGATCATAAAGTACGTTATTAAAATTCTTGTGCATCAATTTATTTAGGGGATACATGCTTGCTATAAGCATGCACATTTTGATAACCATATTCATGTTATAATAAAATTCATATTTTGGTGCAATATTTAAAATATCGCAAAGCATTGAACTTCACAAACATACTAGATACATTCATACACAGAACATTACATATATTAAGTAGCCAATGAATTAAATTTCGATATATGTGGGAAGTACTAAATTAAAATACAATTTAGAAAACATAATAAGTAAGTAATGTAAGCATCAACATCCTCCTCATATTAAGAAAACCTTTTAAAGCTATCATATAGTTTGCGGGAAGAAGATGGTTGATAGAGCTCTGGTGCGCTGCCATCTTCTTTAGCTAAGACAATGGTTCTCTGATTAGTTTGTGTGCTTTCATTGATATTCCTTAACCAAGACACATAAGTTATGATACCAAGTTAGGAAATGGGTTTTCTGATTAGTTTGTGTGACTAGTTTGTTATGATACCAAGCTAAGACAATGGTTCTCTGATTAGTTTGTGTGCTTTGACTGACAGAAATGTTGTTGTTCGTACCGCCAATGTAGGATGTTGTTCATACAAATTGTTTTTGTACATTAGTACAAACTGGTACATTTTCGATGTCGTCATAATAGTGCGCTTTTGTGATAGTTATGGATATGTTACAATGGTTTTCTTGTTCCAGGCTCGTAAGAAAATAATAGCTATTTCATATCATACATTTTTAGTATAGGCATGCACATTTGTAATACTATATTCATGTTATAATGACATTCAAATTAGCGGCTCAAAAATTAAAAATTTGATCTATTACAAAACATTGCCCATGACGAACATTAGAAATACATTCATACTTATAGTGTTACACATAATAAGTACGAAATCAAATACATTTCAATTATTCTAGGAGCTAAATATATAAAATTCAAGTTCGAAATCATAATGAATAATTAATAAGAGCATTAGCATATTTATTATCTTAATGTAAGATGCTATGCTTGAAATCAAGTTGTAATTTGGCAATTTTCGAGCATGCGCCTAACGAACCTATGTCATTTTCGAGCATGGCAAGTTGGACATAGACTAATTCATGAATATATCAATGAAAAAGAATGAACTAGTGTAACACAGATTTAAGAAATCACCTCATATGTAGCTTGATGTGACGGGCGCTTTTTAGAAACTTGTACTACTTGTGGAGGAAGTTTATGTTTCTCCTAGCAAGGTACAGTACTTATATTAGCTGTTACTGGTGGGGTGGAATGTGTAGATTTTTCGTGATCATCAAGATCATCATTATGGTCTTCTGCAGTAGGGAACATTGCTAACTTTTCATCGTCCTGCAATAGAATACATGAAGATTCAGTTAAAAAGTTAAAGGAAATAGGTAAAATGAAGAGTATTAATAACTACATGATTTGTATACCATTAAGCTCTCAAACAACTTGCAATGGTCTTGTGTCTTCTTTTTTCCAGTATGATCTATTTGTTCCAGTACTGCTGAACCCACATATTTAATCCTTGGGTAACCCTGAGGTATTTTGACTAAATTTGATTGAAGTAGATCCACATATATGAGCTACAATAATTAGACAGAATAGAAATAGGGTTTATTAGTACCACAGTGATGTGAATGTGTAGTGGAAGCATAGTATGTGCAATTTTTTAAAGGTTTAGCTTACATGTAGAATATGTACGCATCCACCGACATTCAGGTTGGGCACTTTGTTTTCCCTTGATTCACGGATTGCCTCGATAAGGTACTCAGCAGCAAAACGACACCAATTCATACGAGGGATGTCGCTCAAGTCCTTCAAAGCTCCTAGCGGGTAACTTCTATTAATTTGGTAACCAGTCGTCGGAGCTAAGTAGGCGCAAAGAACGACTTGCATGAAACACAAGCAAAACTTGTCCTTGTCTTTCTCCTCTTTGTACGTTAACATCCTGTCTGTCGCTTCCTTGAGTGATTCTCCTCTTCCGGCCGTAGCAGACTTCAATTCAGTTTTACCTCTGAAAGGTTTGTCATGAACCCTACCTGGACGGGGCATTGGAACTGCTTTGTCAAGACCAGGTAACTTCAACAGGTTTTCAACAGCTTGTACTATAGAAACCTTCCTATTTCTGAATACTAGACACTTGCTGTCGCAGTCTACTCTTTTCATCAGCCATATAGTTAGCTTTCTGGGTAACTTGCACTCAATCATGTGAATGAGTGATCCAAATCCCAGTTCTTCTATCCATTTTAGCTGTTCTGGACAT
Source organism: Triticum urartu (assembly GCF_003073215.2). Classification (NCBI taxonomy): domain Eukaryota; kingdom Viridiplantae; phylum Streptophyta; class Magnoliopsida; order Poales; family Poaceae; genus Triticum; species Triticum urartu. The sequence continues at coordinate 17,095,324 of NC_053028.1, forward strand.
AGTTTTTTTTATAATGGCGCGTATCTTGTTTGGATCACATTTCCAGTTGATTGTCTACATGCATGTTTGGGGGAAGCAGAAGGTTAGTGCTGCCATCAATAATTACATTTTAAAGCGATGCAAACATCTAGTGTACTAAGTAAATACCTGCTTAACTTCGGGGGAAGCTGCTCTCTTAAGTTTCTTCGGAGATCTTCTATGGCTATTCCTGGTTGATTTTGATTGAGAGGAAACATCAGTATCACTCATGTCGACGCTACAGCTTTCCTCAGAGTTCCTTGTCTCAAAGCTTGGAGATTTCCGGCGACGGCGTGCAGAATTAGTCATCTGTGAAATTAAAAATTCGAAATTCAGAACCAGCATAGGTAGAAATAATAAAGTGGTCAAGAGGAAATTCAGTTATCAGTAACTTTAACATTTTAGATTATTTGGAGCTGAATGTACTTACAACATGTGGACTTATGAAACCCCTAGGTTACGTACGGATGTAACAGTTTAGTATGGATTTTAGTCAAATTTGAACACTATATCTAACATTTCAGTACCCACTGTGTACCCTTAACACAAATTATGTGCCATCTTATTTTAAAAAATGTCTGCAGTCTGTACTTAAAATATGTATTTCAATAAAAATTGAAATCATGTAGAAT